>NC_133829.1:1031342-1268842 GCF_047830755.1 Zonotrichia albicollis
AATCCGTGCTCTCCAAATCCCAATTCCCTGCTAGCACAGCCCAGCCCCTCCATCGAGCTCCCCCGGATTGATCCGGCATCAGCTTTTCCATGGATCAGCATTTGTTCCAGCCACCACATCTGCCCTTCCAAGGCGGCAGAGGACACTGAGAATTCCCACCGGGAATATCCCGGCGTTCCAACCTCCCAGCCATGGAGAACTTCTGTAGGACACCATTTGTTTAATCCTGACAGGGAACAGTTGGAATTTCCTCTCTGGAATCTGGGTTTGGCTCCATTTCCTTTGGATATTCCCATTCCTTTGGATATGGATTCCTTCTCATTCCTTCGGATCCTGGCTCCATCATTTTGCCATGGGATCATCCCAGGACCATCCTCCTTTCAACATTGTTTTTCGGGAAAAGTTCCAACAGTTTCAAATCCCTCTTCCCAAAATAACCACGCCCCCAGATCCCAGCAATTCCTTAATTTGGGACTTGGGAGCAACCTCTGGAATGGGTGGGAGTTGGGAGCTCCTGATCCAAAGTTAAATTCTCCAGCCCCTCCCCTGACCAGAATTCCCACTTGGATATTCCCACCTGGCTATTCCCAAGGATTCCCATTTTCACGGCAAAGGAATCTCTTTCTTGCCCCTTCTGTTCCCATCCTGACTCCCATCCCTTCTCCCTCAAATCCCGCTTCCCTCAGCTTCCTGGGAGAGTTATCCAGGCTGAGGGAGAACAATTCCCAAAATTTGGGATGCTTTTCCCTTGCCAAGGCACGGAGACCAAATCAGACTCCACAGCACAGAGGAATTATCCCAGATTCCTACAGATCTTCTGGAAGCTGGGGAAAAAAAAGCTGGAGTGGCCATTCCATGGTATCCATGCCACGATTCCCGGGAATTTGGGCAGCTCCCGGAGCGAGGCGTGGGCTCTCCCAGCATTCCCATGGATCCAGCTCCATCCTATTTTTAATTCCCTGGTCCCAAACTCCCCCAGGAGCTGCAGCTCCGGCTGCTCCTTCCCGTGGGAAGGGAGGGGGTGGCTCGGGACAGGGATGGATCCAGGAAATATTCCAGCCCCCTCCAAGCCTTTTCCAAGCCCTCCAAATCCCAGGAAAAGCTCTTGGTGCTGCCTTTAGGGCCCTGCTCCCGATTTTCAGCTGGATTTTCCTCCCAGGCCGAATTGCTCGGGAATATTTACAAACTTTGGAAAAGCTCATCCAAGGTTTGCAGCTCCTCTGGGAAGCGGCCCCGGCGTGGGAGGAGCTGCTGCAGGAGAATCCCAAATTCCTGTCCCGGATAAGGCCGGCAGCTGGGGCAGGATGCAGATCCAGACATTCCCTGGGGCTCCCCCTTTTCCTGCCTTTCTGTGGGAACAATTCCCATCCCCACATCCCGCCCTTCCCCGCAGCTTTGGATCACTGGAGCTTTTCCCGGATCCACGCTGAATCCGGAGAGCCAAATCCATCCCGGAAAATCCTCTCACAGCTCCTTGTCCCACTTCCCTTTTCCCTCTCCACATCCAGGGAATGTCCAGGGACTGACATTCCCCGGATCTGTATCCCAGTTTTGCCTGGAAAAGCCCTGGAATCGGTGCTGGGCCAGGGGAGGAAGCTGCTCCTGGAATTCCTTAGGATTTCATCAATCCACGTTGCAGGAGATAAAATCCATAGGGAAAGCTTGGATCGAACAGAGGAATTTTTGGGACAGAAGACAGAACATTTTCCATTTGCTCATCCATTCCCTGAAAATCAACAGAAAATTCTCCATCCTGCTGCAGGTGCTATTCCTGGGGGCTTTTTTTCTGGGATAAATCCGTTCCCATCCCAAAAAAAAAATCCCTGGGAATGAGAGCTCCAAATTCCCAGCCTGGCTTCCAACGGCACCCCTGGGTATCAGGGAATTTGGGGGTCTTTGATCCCAGTTGTGGATTTATATCCCAAATTCTGGCCTGCTCATCGATCCCTCTGTGGAATTGCTGGGAACACACTTTTCCAGGGATTCTGCCATGGATTGGGAATGGCACCTGGGAATACCCAACCCCAAAGGCAGCGCTGGTGACATCCCACAAGTTTTTTCCTAAGGAAAGAAAAATTGGGAAAGAGGGATTCTCCCTGTTCTCACTGGGGTCATTTGGACATTCCCACATCCCAGTTCAGGATCTGGAGGGGGATCAGCTCCAGTCCTGCTGCCTCCCATTCCCAGTGCCATTCCCAATATCCCAGCCTTTCCCAGGCTGTGTCACAGCCCAGGGCTTTTATGGGATCACCAATCCCATTCCCAGAGCCCACTGAGGTCATTCCAGACCCTTCCCACCCCATGACCTTTCCCAGGGCTGATTCCCAGCAATGTCTGGTGACCTCCCAAAGTCACGGCTGTGCCACACCCTTGGGCTGGGACAGCCTTGGAGCTCCCTCATCCCAAATCCCAAGGATCCCACAGTCTGGAATTGGCCCAGGCTTGGATCTCCCTGATGCCAAATCCCACGGCTCCTCTGGAATCGGTCCCTTTGCTCCCCGATCCCAAATCCAGCAGGATCCAGGGGCTCGGGATCGCTCCAGGGCCAAACCAAGGCCACGGGATGGGAGAGCAGGGTCAGTTCCCAGGGATCCGGGATGGGGGGAGACAGGAGCAACCCCCGGGAAGCAAAACCTTCCCCGCAGGAACCCGGGAGCTGCTCCAGGATGGATTTGTGCCCCCCTCCCACCCTCTCCCCCGAGCTCCCGGAGCCATTCCCGAGGTTTTCCACGCCCTTCCAGCCACCTGTAGAGGTCCGGGAAGCAGCGGCCTAGGGAGGGGTCCGGGGATGCGCGACCCCCGCGAGGGCTGGACCGCGGGCCGGGGGAGATGCGCGGTTTGGGGGATGCGCGGTTCGGATGATGCGCGGTTCGGATGATGCTCGGTTCGGATGATGCTCGGTCCGGATGATGCTCGGTCCGGGGGATGCGCAGTTTAGGGGATGCTCGATTTGTGGGATGCGCGGTTCGAGGGGGGGATGCGCGGTTCAAGGGGGCACGCTCGGCCCGGTGGATGCGCGCATTGCGGGGGACGCTCGGTGCCGGGGAGGATGCTCGGTTCGCACGCTCGCTGCGCGGCTCGCGGTGCCAGCCCCGCTCGGAGCGGCTCCGCGGCTCTCCCGTCCCCCCGGGGGTGCCCGCCCCGCACCGTTTTAACCCCTCCAAGGGTTAAAACTGCAGCAGAGCTGCGGGGCCGGAGCGGCCGCGGCCGCGGGAGGGGCTCGGCCGCGCTCGAAGCCCGGCGGGCGGCGGAGGCTCGGCCGGGCGGGGGAGGCGGCGGGGCCGGGCCCGGCACCTTGCGGGCACCGCGGGCAGCGCTTACCTCGGCACGGGCATGCGGAGCGGGGAGCGCCGGGGACGCCGAGAGCCGCCGGAGGAGGAGAAGCGAGCAGAGGAGGAGGAGGAGGAGGAGGAGGAGGAGGAGGAGGAGGAGGAGGAGGGTGGGGTGTGCCCGCTCCGAGCGCTGCCCGCAGCTCAGCTCGGCCGGTGCTCGGCGCGGCGGGGCCGTGATGTCAGCCCCGCACCGCCCCCGGGGGGAGCGGCCGGCCCGGCCGGGGGGGCCCGAGCCGCGTTAACCCTTCGGAGCCCCGCTTCGGATTGAGCCCTTCGGGGCCCCGGGGCCGATTGAACCTTCCGGCAGCCCCGGTTCGGGTCCGGATCGGCTCCGATTGAGCCCTTCGGCAGCGCCGGTGCCACCCCCGCGGGGCCCGGTAACCCTTCGGAGCCCCGGTTCCGATTTAACCCTTTGGCAGCCCCGGTTCGGATCCGGACCCGGTTCCGATTTAACCCTTGGGGAGCGCCGGTGTCGCTCCGCAGGGCCCCGTAAACCCTTCGGAGCCCCGGTTCCCATTTAACCCTTCGGAGCCTCGGTTCGAGTGCAGACCCGGACCCGGTTCCGCTTTAACCCTTTGGGAACCCCGGTTTCGCCCCGGTTCCGCTTTAACCCTTTGCGTGCCCCGGTCCTGCCCCGGTTCAAATTTAACCCTTTGGCAGCCCCGGTTCCGCCCCGGTTCCGTTTTAACCCTTTGCGAGCCGGGATGCGCGGCCGGCCCGGTGCGGCCGTGCTGGGAGGGGTCGCGACAAACGCGCGATGTCGGTGTCGGTGTCGGCGAGGGTTCCCCGCTATCGCGACATGGCCCGGCTCCCTCCCATCCCGACAGCGCCAGGAAATCCTGGAATGCTGAGCTGGGAAGGAGCTGAGAGCCCATCCCATGCCAGGCCCGGCCTCGGCTGCTTCCAGCCACCCAGGGGGATGGATGTTCCGTGGATAATTAAAGAATCCATGGATGTTTCGATATCCCTGGATATTCCAGGCTGCTGCAGCATCCAGAAGGATCCATCCACATGGAAAAGGAGATTTTTTTTTTACCCCGTTTTTATTGTCGACAGTGACACCAGCAGGGCTGGCAGCTCCGTTTTCCAGGCCCAGCTGGGAGCGACACTCGGAATAATTCAGGACATTGGTGTGTCCAAAAAAACCCAAAATCCAGGCCCAAAGGGAAAAAATCCTGGAGAATTTCATCCCAGCTCCTGCTCTGTCCGCCAAGGAAATCCCACTCCCAATGGCATCGGTTCCCAAGAAATCTGGGGGAATTTGGGGAATTTTAATGTGGAATAAAGGAATTTAGGAGCATCCCTGCCACCCCTGGCTGTGTCACCTTGCAGGCCCCAAATCTGGGAATTTTTTCCCATATTTCAAAATCTCCAGGATGACAGATGAATACTGGAGATAAATATATAGGGGGGAAAAAAATTACCTCCTTGTTTCCAGGGAATGGAACCAGGATACAGCCAAGGCCTGGAATTATCCAGGAGTCATTTTTTCAGTTTTTTTAAATTTTATTTCTAATTTCTTTTTTCCTCCACTTAATTTTATTTCTTTCAAACAACTCCAGGCCAATTCCAAAGGCATTCCCAATCCTCCTGGCAGAAAAGCACAGCCCCAAAAGCAAGGATTTCCCTCTTATAAGGAGATTATTCCACCAAGAATCCAATGGAAGATGAGTTTTATTCCAAGCATCCCTGTCAAAAACCAACGGATCTGATAACAAGAGGAGGAAAAATCCCAAATATTCCTTGAAAATCAACTATTTTTAAGGATAAACCACGTGAGCTGGGCTGCGAAGCGTGGGAAAGGTTAATGCAATTAACAGGGAATTAATGACATCAGCCACCGCTAAATCCCGACCCACCCAGCCGTGACCTTTTCCCAAAAATCCTCCTTTTTCCCGGGATCTGAAGGATCTGAGAGGATGCTGGGAATGAAGCAGAGCTCAGGACAGGGAATACCCAGGCCTGGAAAAGCCGGAGGAGGAGAATCCCAATTTTCCCAAAGCCTTGGAGCAGCTCCGTGTCCTGGCTGCCTCGTCCCAGAGGGGGAATTGATCATCCCAATGAACTGCTTGGAAAAACTCGGAAAACTTGGAAACAAACTGGGAGCTGAGCTGGGATAGCTGGGAAAGGTAGGATGGGAAGGGAAGGTGCCTGGAGCTGGGAGGATCCCGGGAATCTGGGGATGGAAGGATCCCAATTTTCCACATTTGGGGAAGTCCCAGCATCTCCCAAATCCCAAATGCAGCTTGGGAGGAGCCCAGAAATGTTGGGAAGGGGGCTGGGATTTGGGAAAGCTGGGAAAGTCAGGGAGCCCCTCATCCGAGCTGGGAGTACCGGGGATGATGGGAATTTGGGAATTTGGGAATTTGCAGCACTGCCAAGGATGGGACAGTTCCCTTCCCAGAGGGAATTCCTCTGGCATGGTCAGGAAAACAGCTCAGGCTCCACCAGGACAGCCCTGCAATCCCAAGTCCCAGCTTTGGGAATGCTGGGGAGGGCAGGGAAACATCCCAGGGATTTTGTGCCTCGGGTTTGGCTTGGAATGTTTGGTGGGATCCGATTCCAGCTGGATTGGTTTTCCTGGAGAACATCCATGATCCTGCTGTGGATCCCGGGAAGGGCAGATGCTCAGCACCTGGAAAGAATTCCAAGGATTCCGATCTCCTGCTGGCACCGAGCGGGATCCGGGTGCTGTGTCCTGGTTTCCCCAGCTGGAGCAGTTTCTCCATCAGCACCGGAGATTCCGGATTTTCCATCGGCATTCCTGAATTCCCTGCGGCACCAGAGACCCCTGAATTCCCACCAGCATCCCTAAATTCCCAGCAGGACTAGAGATCCCTGAATTCCCATGATCATCCCTAAATTCCCAGCAGGACTAGAGATCCCTGAATTATCCATGATCACCCCTGAATTCCCAGCAGGAGCAGAGATCCAGGTTGGTGTCTGTTCCCTCTGGAATGTGTCTCCCCCAATCCAGGAGCATTCCCACCGAAGGCCAACGGGAATTGCTCCAGCGGGGCTGGATCCAGGCTCCCCATTCCCAGGGGTCTGGAGCAGAATCCCGGCTGGAATTCCCGGCCCGCGGGAATGGGAGGAGCGGATCCCGCTGGATGCGGCCTCGCGGAGCGGAGAATTCCTGGATGCGGGAGCGCCTCGGGCTCCCTCTCCTGGCGCTGCCGGGAGGGAATCGCTGCGGAAATCTGGGAATGGGAATCTCACCGGGAGCACGGGTGTGGTCACCGCAAGGACACGGGACAACCCTTGGAATGAGCGGAATTCCATAGAAATTCAGGATCAGGGATCTGAGCCGGGATAAGGAATGAAACCATTCCCAAAATTTCCCGTTTCCCCCCCTCTCAGCATCCGCAGCCCACCATGGATAATTTTCCATCTTTCCTCATCCCACCCCTGGGGTTATCCTGGAATTTCATTTCCTAGCACTGCCGGGTTGGATGAGAGCTATTCCAAAAAATCCTCAAGGGAAAATTCCCACCTGGCTGGCTGGGAATGTGGGAAGAGAGAAGCAGGATTGGAGATCCCAACCTTTCCATCGGATTGGTGATCCCAATCTTTCCATGGGACATGGTGAGCCCAATCTTTCTATAGGATGTCATGATCCCAATCTTTCCATTGGATGTTGTGATCCAAATCTTTCCATAGGATGTTGTGATCCCAATCTTTCCATTGGATGTTGTGATCCCAATCTTTCCATCGGATTGGTGATCCCAATCTTTCCATTGGAATGCTGATCCCAATCTTTCCATAGGATATTGTGATTCCAATCTTTCCATTGGATTGGTGATCCCAATCTTTCCATTGGATGTGGTGATCCCAATCTTTTCATCGGATGTGGTGATCCCAATCTTTCCATTGGATTGGTGATCCCAATCTTTCCACTGGATGTTGTGATCCCAATCTTTCCATTGGATTGGTAATCCCAATCTTTTCATTGGAATGCTGATCCCAATCTTTCCATTGGATTGGTGATCCCAATCTTTCCATTGGAATGCTGATCCCAATCTTTCCATAGGATGTTGTGATCCCAATCTTTCCATGGGACATGGTGAGCCCAATCTTTCTATAGGATGTTGTGATCCCAATCTTTCCATTGGAATGCTGATCCCAATCTTTCCATTGGATTGGTGATCCCAATCTTTCCATAGGATGTCGTGATCCCAATCTTTCCATTGGATTGGTGATCCCAATCTTTCCATAGGATGTGGCGATCCCAATCTTTCCATTGGATTGGTGATCCCAATCTTTCCCCAGGACATGGCGATCCCCATCTTCCCATAGGATTGCTGATCCCAACTTTTCACGGAGCTCCGTTACCCCCACAGCCCCGACCCCCCCCCCCAGGGACAGGTGGGACAATTGGACAATTCCAGCTTTTCCAGCTCCTCCTCAGCTCCACCATTCCCTGTGAAATGAAGGATGGACAATCCTCCTTGGCAAAACCCGATCCTTAGGGAAAAACCCCCTGGAGCTGCCGCCATGGCCCTTCCAGGGATTCCGGCCCCGGGACATTCCAGAGCCGCGTGGCCGAATCCCGGCACGTCCCTGGCTCTGCCCACAATTACAGAGGAACGGGAAAACCACGGATGCAGCACCCGTGGAATATCCGCAGCCGCCAATTATCCGGAGGCCGATGTTTGGATTCCAGAGTGGATAATTTATGGAGAAGTCCAGGGCCGGGCGCTCGTCCCTTTGGATGGGAGCTCCTCTGGAATAACAATACCTGGCGCTGGGATAACGCAGATCCCGGGATTTGAAAGGGAGATGATTCCATTTGTTCCGCCGGGAGCGGGAACAAACAGCTCCGTCTGCTCCGCCGCCGGCAGCTGGTTCCCATTATCCCTGGAAAAGATCCCAGTTTTTCACTGGGAGGAGAATCTGGAGCCGCCTTGACTCATTCCAAGTATGAAGTGAATGTGGAGCACAAACGAAAATTCCAAGGGGTGAAAGGATCGGAGACGAGGCAGCTCCTCCCAATGGGAGCTGAAATTCCCAATTTCAAGTGGTGCCCTCAGCTTCCAGTCCTCAGGAGACCACCAGGATTGGGAATTCCTGGGAAGCGTGGATTTGGGGGAGAAGGTCTTCCCAATGGAAAATCACATCCAAAGGAACAGGAGGGGGAAGTGGGAGCTGAAATCCCAAATTCCAAGTGGTGGCCTCGGCTTCCAGTCCTCTGGAGACCACCAGGATTGGGAATTCCTGGGGATGGAGTGTGGGTTACATGGGATGGGAAAAGCTTGGGAGAGGATGATGGAAAGGGAGCAAGGCAAGAGATCCAGGGAAGATATTTTGGAGGAAAAGAGAGGAATTTGGGGAATTTGAGTGTCCCAGAACAGGTTGGATGAGGCTTGGAGCCACCTGGGATAGTGGGAATTTTCCCTGGCCGTGGAATGGGATGGGTTTAAGGTCCCTTCCCACCCAAACCATTCCAGGATTCCATAATTTCTGTGTCTATATTTAGTGCCTATCCCAGCTTCCTTATTTTCTGCCCATCCGGATTTATTTGTAAGTGGAAAAAGCAGCGGGATGGAGGAAGAGGAAGCTGTGGGATCCCAGGAAACCCCAGCAGGAGAGGATTAAATGAGAGATTAATGGGAAAATCCAAGGAGATTACAAAAATTCCATGGAATCCAGGTAGACTCAGGTGGGAATCTCCCTGTGTGGGTGGCTCTGCTCCATCCCCATTCCCAAATCCAACGTTTTCCCAACATCCTTCACGGGCTGAGAATTATGGTGACCCCCTGGAATTATCTGGCAAAATTCCTCTCTTCTTTCAATGCCAACGGATAAAGCTCAAGGAATCAGAGGGAGAAAAGTGGGAAAAAATTTTGGGATAAATCCTGCACCAACATTCAGGTTTGTGGAGGATATTCCCAAGACAACAGTGCTTGGATCCCGTAGACTCCCTGAGCTGTGGGAGCTTCCAGGAAATTCCCGGTGTTTTCCAGAGTAATTCCATAATTCATCTACAGGGAACGGTGTCCCTGGAATGGGAATGAGGGCAGCACGGAGTCTCCTGGTGGGAATCACGGAATTCCACTGCGGGCTCCTCTCCCACCCCTCCTCATCCTGGGGCTTCCATGGATATGGAATTCCATGAAAAGGGAATTCACGGCTGCCCCGCTCCCGTCTGCCGGGGAAAAGCTGGATTTGGAAACTCTGGGATCTGGTGGCAGCTCGGAAAACAGCCGGAGGGGAGCATGGAAAAGGCTCCTGGCAGGAATCCTGTTGGAAGCCAGCCCAGGGAACTGAAGGAGCGTTTTCCATGCCTGGATCCGATGTCTGATGGATGAGTTCGGCACTTGGCTCCAGCGGGAATTTGAAAGGCAAACCCGACACCTTTGGCTCGGCTCCTGGTTTTCCCCTCGCTCCAGGAGCATTCCCAAATTTCCTTGGGATGACAGGGAGGGGACCAGGACCCCCCCCCAGGGCCTCCCACTGAGCCAAGGATCCCCACAATTCCCAGGAATGGGAGCAGGGCTTGGAAAGGGCCGTGATGGGAGCTCCTCATTCCCACCAGAATTCCCAAGGTTTCCACCCCCCATCTGCCATTCCCGGCCCATTTTCTGGGAGCCATCCCAAAATTCTGGGGGCTGATCCCAGAGATCACCACAGCACTTGGGGGCAGATCCCAGGATCCATCCCAGAATTTTGGGGGGCTCTGAATCCAGGACCCACACCACAATTTTTGGGAAGTTTATCCCAGGATCCATCCCAGAATTTGGGAAGCTTATCCCTGGATTCCCCCCAGCATTTTGGGGGGGAAAATCCCAAGATCCATCCCAACATTTTAGGGGAGCTACATCCAGAATCCTTCCCAGAATTTTGGGAGCAGATCCCAGGACTCACCCCAGAATTTTGGAGAGCAGATCCAAGGATCCTTCCCAGAATTTTGGGGATCAGATCCAAGGATCCTTCCCGGGATTTTAGGAGGATAATCCTAGGATATATCCCAGTATCTGGGGTGGGGATGATCCCTGTTTTCCCGTGTGGAAGAGGCTGGAATTCTGCTTCCCTGTTTTCCTGGCTCTGGGAAGAGCTGATGCTGTGGGAGAGGCTGGAATTCTGCTTCCAACATTTTTTTTTTTTGGAGCAATTCTCCGGAGCTCTGAGCTCAGCGGAGCTGCTGGATCAGGAATGAGGGATCCACGTGCTCCGGCTTGGAGCTGCTCCCGGGTATCCAGAGGGACAAATCCCAATCCCAAATCCAGCTCCGGAGTGGGGTTTGCTGTTCCTGAGCATCCATCTTTCCCTGAGGAGTGGGAAAATCCTCTGGAATGGGATAAAATCCCTGCATTCCCCCCCTTCCCACCTCCTCCTGCGCTGAAATCTGGGAATTTGGGAATTTGTTGTCATTCCCGGCCTGTGTTTACATTCCTGGTTTCCAGCCTGGTTCTTCCCAAACTCCCGAGGCAGCCGCATCCAAGGCCAGATGCCTCCCACAGGTCGGGATCAAGGAGCTGCTGCGGGAACAGCTGGAGCCTGGAAAAATCCGGAAAACCTCCTGGGATGATCCCAAAAAACAGGGAAGGAAGGTCAGGGTGGGAGCACAAAGTCCTGTGGGATTTGGAGGAGCTGGGATTTGGATCCAGGGATTTGTGGGTGCCATTCCCGCCCATGGAGAGGGATTGGAATGGGATGAGCTCACCATTCCATGATTCCATGAGGAATTCCTGCTATCCAGAGGTTTTTCCAGATAAACAAAACTTTTCCTGGTTCCAGGGGTCAGCTGGGAGCACGCGGCCGGAGCAGCCTCCTCCTCCTCCAGGGTTTCTGAGGAGTCATCCAAGGATTTTAATCTGGGAAAAACACGGGATCTTCCCTTTGGGAATGGCTGATGTCATTCCCAGATCTGCATCCAGCTGAACTCGCTCCCTGGGATGAAACATTCCCTGTTTTCTCCTCCCCTCTCCCAGTTTTTTATTTTCCCCCAGTTTTCCCCCCACTCCCTCCCAGATTCTCCCCTGTCTCTCCCAGGTTTTTTCCTCCCTTTCTTCTCATTTTTTCCATTATTTTCTTCCCGGCTTGCCCTCACTTTTCTTCCCAGGTTTTTATCCCCCTTTTTCCCAGTTTTCTCCCCTCTTTTCCCAGAGGAGGTGACACCTTGGGCACCTTGAAACCCTTCCCATCCCTGTGGGATCGATCCCTGGATTCACTCCAGGGAAATTTTGCGAGGGGAGATCCCAATATCCATCCCAACATTTTAGGGGAGCTACATCCAGAATTCTTCCTAGGATTTTGGGAGCAGATCCCAAGACCCATCCCAGAATTTTGGGGAGCAGATCCAAGGATCCACGCCAGCATTTTGGGAGGGTAATCCCAGGATCCATCACAACCCCTATTCCAGGTGGGCATTCCCGGCTGGAATTCCTGGCTGGCACAGCCAATTGCAGGTAGGAATCCCCGGCTGGCACAGCTGATTCCAGATCAGAATTCCCGGCTGGCACAGCTGATTCCAGGTCGCAATTCCCGGCTGGCACAGCTGATTCTGGGCTGGAATTCTTGGCTGGCACAGCCCCGATCCCAGGTCGCAATTCCAGGTTGGCACAGCTGGTTCCAGGCTGGAATTACTGACTGGCACAGCTGATTCCAGACCGGAATTCCCGGCTGGAATCCACTTTTTAAAGGGTGGCACAGCCTAGAGGGGGCTGCTCCCATTCCTGTCCTTTCGTGCTGCACCTCATCCCAGGATTCCAGGTGGGAATTCCCGGCTGGCACAGCCCCAATTCCAGGCTGGAATTCGCGGCTGGCACAGCCGATTCCAGGTTGGAATTCACGACTGGCACAGCTGATTCCAGATCAGAATTCCCGGCTGGCACAGCTAATTCCAGGTTGCAATTCCAGGTTGGCACAGCTGGTTCCAGGCTGGAATTACTGACTGGCACAGCTGATTCCAGATCGGAATTCCCGGCTGGAATCCACTTTTTAAAGGGTGGCACAGCCTAGAGGGGGCTGCTCCCATTCCCGTCCTTTCCTGCTGCACCTCATCCCAGGATTCCAGGTGGGAATTCCCGGCTGGCACAGCCCCGATTCCAGGCTGGAATTCACGACTGGCACAGCTGATTCCAGATCAGAATTCCAGGCTGGCACAGCCCCGATCCCAGGTTGCAATTCCAGGTTGGCACAGCTGGTTCCAGGCTGGAATTACTGACTGGCACAGCTGATTCCAGGTAGAATTCCCGGCTGGAATCCACTTCCTAAAGGGCGGCACAGCCTAGAGGGGGCTGCCCCCATTCCCATCCTTTCCTGCTGCACCTCATCCCAGGATTCCAGGTGGGAATTCGCGGCTGGCACAGCCCCGATTCCAGGTGGGAATTCACGACTGGCACAGCTGATTCCAGATCGGAATTCCCGGCTGGAATCCACTTTTTAAAGGGTGGCACAGCCTAGAGGGGGCTGCTCCCATTCCCGTCCTTTCCTGCTGCACCTCATCCCAGGATTCCAGGTGGGAATTCCCGGCTGGCACAGCCCCGATTCCAGGCTGGAATTCACGACTGGCACAGCTGATTCCAGATCAGAATTCCAGGCTGGCACAGCCCCGATCCCAGGTTGCAATTCCAGGTTGGCACAGCTGGTTCCAGGCTGGAATTACTGACTGGCACAGCTGATTCCAGGTAGAATTCCCGGCTGGAATCCACTTCCTAAAGGGCGGCACAGCCTAGAGGGGGCTGCCCCCATTCCCATCCTTTCCTGCTGCACCTCATCCCAGGATTCCAGGTGGGAATTCGCGGCTGGCACAGCCGATTCCAGGTGGGAATTTCCGACTGGCACAGCTGATTCCAGGTTACAATTCCAGGTTGGCACAGCCGATTCGGGGCTGGAATTCCCACCTGGAATCCGCTCCCTAAAGGGTGTCCCGGCTGGAAAGGGCCGTCCCCATCGCCATCCTTCCCCTCCTCCCCGCTCCCCGGTCCCTCCCACTCCCTCCCAGCGCTCTCCCGCTGTCAGGGAGCCGGGAAAAGTTTGGGATAAGGGTCGGGATCTGGGCTCGGAGCTCCCAGTCCCGCCGATGCTCGGCAGCGGGGATTGCGGCAGCCGGCGATTCCATGGATATTCCCAGCGGGATTCTCCTGGCCTGCTCCCTCTGCCTCCTACCCGGTGAGTGCCCATCCCAATCCCCCCCAAAAAAAACCGGGAATGCCTTGGGAAAAGCGCCGGAGAATCCTTCAGGCGGCTCTTGGAAAAGTTTTGCCGGGAGCTGGAGGCTGCTGGAAAGGGATGGAGATCCCGGAATTCCCGGGAAATTCCCGATCCCTCCTCGGCCTTGCAGCGGGATTAATCGGGATAATCCCAAAGGATGGGATGGATGGGGGAAGGAAAGCTCCCTTTTCCCGAAATCCGGCTTTTTTGGGGTTTGTCCCGTTGGAGAACGGGGAAAGCTCGGGGTTAAATTTAGGAGAGGCTTTAGGCGGAGTTTAATTCCAGGAGCGGATCCTGCGGCTTCTCCCGTTCTGCCCCGGGGGGCTGGGATGGATTTTTTTCCTGCTTTTTCCCGGGGTTTTTCCTTGGGAAAAGCGACTCCCCATTCCTGCTTTAATCCCATCTGGAACCCACCCGCGCCGGGAGCCGCCAAAGCGGGAGGGAAACGGGGGGAAAATCGGGAAAAAAATCGAGAAAAAATCGGGAAAAAAATCGGGAAAAAAGCGCTTTTCCCCACTGCCAGGAGCTCGGCCACCGGCTCGCGCCTCCTCCAGCTGCAAACATTCCCAAACTTCCTGCTGGAAAACGCGCCAGCCTGCTCGGGGGGTTTTTATGGGATTGGCGCTTTTTTGGGATTTATTTTTCCCTTTCTGCCGCGGGATCCTTTCAAGGGAGCCGCGGCCGAGCTGCTTTTCCTGAAATAATTGGATCCATGTGTGGACGGAGGCATGGATGTGGCTCCGGAATGGGATGTCGGAAAAATCCTGGGATTTGCCGGATTCCCGGGAAATTCCCCCGTGGACACGGTGCTGGTCCGTAAAGGGGGGATGGTGGAAGGGGGATTTGGGAATTCTGCCTTGGGATGTGTGGAAATGATCCCTGAATTTGCCCTCTGCCATGAAACATTCCCTGATTTTCTCTCTTCTTTCCCAGTTTTTTTTTTTTTTCCCTCTATCCATGGATTTTTCTGGCCGCGAATTTTCCCTCAGGGATTTCCATTCCGTCCCTGGATGTTTCTGGATCCAGGGATTTTGTGGGAATTCCGGAAGCACAAGGTCCTGCTGTAGCAAAGCCCCTCCGGAGCTTTGGGAAACAATTTTTGGGAGAGCAGGAATGAGGTTTTTTTTTGGGAAACAATTTTGTGGGAAGGCAGGAATGTTCCAGGATGACTGAGCTTCTCTTCATCCCCAGCATTCCCGGCCTTCCCATCCAAATCCCAGGATTTTCCCCGAAGCCAATGACAGGCTCTGGGAGCTGGCAGCATTCCCTTGGATTCCCAGGAATTCAAGCCCACCCTGCTGCTACCCAGAGATACTTTCCCAAAATTTCTTTATCCTTTAGAAAATTTTCCTTAAAAATTTCCTTTAGAAAAGGAATTCCACCCTGAACTTGGGCAGTGCTGGAAGCCAGAGGAAAAACCTGGATTTTTCCTGACAGTCCAAGAAAAATTGGGATTTTCTTCTGGAGGAATCAGAAAACTTTGGGGCAAAGGCAGCAAAATCCAGCCCCAAATTTTCATGGAAGCAGAACCAGGGTTGGGAATCATGGGAATGCTTCCAGGCACTTCCCAGAGTTCTTTTTCCAGCTGGGAATCCCAAGGGATTCAGGCAGGGCAATTTTCCTCTTTTCTCCCCATTTTTTTTCAAATTTTCTTCCCAGTTTTTCCAATTTCCCCCCCCCCACCCCTCCCCATTTTTTCCCCTCCTATTCCCATTTCCCTCCCACAATTTTTCCAATTTTTTCGCCCAGTTTTCCCCCCTTCTCCCTCCCTCTTTTTCTCCCTTTTCCCCTTATCTCTCCCAGTTTTTCCCCATTTTTTTTCCTGGTGCTGGGGCCTTTGGAATCATCCCCATCCCAGACATTTCCCTTCCAGGACTTCTTTCTGTCCTGATTTTTACCCTGGCAGGAAAGGTGGATTTTATTCCCATCCTTCTTTCCCAAAGATTTTCTTGTTTCCCGGTATTTTCCTTGACAAGAATCAAAAGTTTGGGTGCTCCAGGAGCTCCAGAGAAAAGGAGGAATTTCAGGTTTCCTGCCCTCAGAATTCCAAGGAAAACCTGGAGCTTTTGGTCACTTCTTTGGGATCAAAGGGGGGAACGTTCAGATTTTCCTGATTCCCCGCAAGAAAATCTCTCTGGCTCCCAAATCTCCTGGATAACCTCTCCTAAAATTCCCATTTCAGCCGGAGCCAGTTGGAATATTCCCAGGATTTATTTTATTCCTTTCTTTTTGTCAGAGTTTTGAGGTTCCACCCATTGCTCGGAATCTTCTCTCCCAGATTTTTTGCTTCCCTGGGATTGGGATTTCCAGATCCCCTCCCTGTTTTCCCAGAGATTTCCCATTTCATGGAATATTTCTGTTCATTTATTCTGGTTCCTTTTCCAGAGTTTTACCCTAAACCATGGAATGGGATTCTCCAGTTTATCCCGGTGTTCCCATTCCCAAAAATCCTCAGCTTGGGGGTGTGCAGTGCAAAATCCAGGAAAATTAAGAGGAAAATCCATCCCATCCTCTCCAACGCTTCCTCTGCATCCAGATGCTTCCAGATCTTGGAATTTCTTCCTGGGAATCCAAAGTTCCCAAAATTCCCTCTCATTCCGGGGTGCTCTGATGCCCTTCCCCCTTTTCCCTTTCCCATCATTCTATGGCCAATCCCAGCTTCCCTCTCTCCCGAGGTTTTCATTTCTTTGGGATGTGAAATGAGGTCAACGCTCCACAAAATATCTTGGCTCTCATCCCCTCATCCCATTTTTTTTGGGTTTTTTTTTGTTTTTTTTTTATCCCGGGTTTTATTATCCTGGCTTTCTAGAATTTCTTTCCGGATCATTTGGAAGCTCCTTCTCCTCGGAATCCGGGGCCGGGTTCCTCCATTCCGTGCTCCAGGAGCGGGTTTGTTCCTAGGATTCCAAACATTCCCTTTTTCTCCGGCATTCCTGCCTATCCAAACATTCCCATCCTGCATTTTTCCACCTGGGAAGCAGCAGTGCCGAATTTTCCCTGCTGACAGCTCCTTATGTCCTGAGAAATTCCAAACTGAGCATCCTGTCCCTGTCCTGGAGGGGCATTCCAAGGTTTTTCTTGGAATGAAGCGTCCAGCAGGATCCAGGGAATCCAGTCTGGGATATCCTGGTTATCCATGTCCATCCTGCTGCTCTGGATTTTGGGAATCTGCAGATGAGGTGGGGCTGGAATGCTTTGGAATTCCCATCCTGGCTGGGATGGCAATGGGATCAACCCATCCCAGAACCTTCAAAAATTCGGGAGCAGCTTTCCCAGGATGGGAGAGGTTGGAAGCGCCTCTGGAATTGTTGAATCCAACCCCAAGTGGGAGCGCCCGGAGCAGGGCTGGGATTGGAATAATTCCTTTCCGAGATTTCGGAATTCCGAGTTCATCCGTGTGGAATTGGTGTTTTCCAGCTTTTTGGCTGACGGATCCTTCCCCTTTTTTTCCCCCCAGGATTTGGGAATTCCTTCAACATCGACACCAAGAGGCCCCAGATCATCGCGGGATCCAGGGAATCTTTTTTTGGATACACGGTGCAGCAGCACGACATCGGCGGCAAGAAATGGTGAGTGGGCTCTGGAAAACCGGGAATTCCAGCGGGAATTTCATCTGGAATTACACCAAATCTCCTTCAGAATTCCCAGGAATTGCTGGGCCAAGATGAGGTTGCTCTGGAGGTGCTGAATGGAGGAAAGGTTTCCCTTAAAAAAAGAGGAATTTTGGGTGGGATAGGGAATATTGGGAATTTGGGAAGGAGGTGTCCTGGCTGGATCACGATTCCTTGGAGTCCCTCAGGGCTGGGATCCCATCTGGAATTTGGGTCCAAGCCATCCTGGTTTTTACTGTTTGCATGGAGGAGCCATGGCCTGGAGAACTGATCCATTGGGAATGTGGGATGAGCCTGGGATTGGCTCGGGTTTGGGATTTGGGGCGGGTTTGGCTGATCCCAGGGATGGATCCAGAGCAGATCCCAGGGAATGAATCCCATGGGATCCCACCCAGATGTTGGCAGAGCCCTTTGGTGCATTCCAGGAGCACATCCGGATGCTCCAAAGCCTGAGGAATTCCCTGGAGTTCAGGATCTGCCCCTCGGGTGGATGAATCCAGGCTTAATCTCCCATAATTAAAGCAGTGGATACTCCTGGAATTCCGAAATCCAACCTTTGCCACCTTTGGAAAACCCTCCCGTGTCCTGAACCCGAGATTCCCATTCCTCAGAATTTTGGGAAGTCGGGGTCTCTCTTTCCATGGCTCCCACCCTGTTTTCCACCAGGACTGGGAGTTTTTCCCATTGGAATTCTGCATCCTATGGAAGGGCTGATGCCTTGGGATGAAAGTTGGGAGTTCAGTGTTCCCTGGGATTCTGAGGGAAATTGCTGGAAAATCCCAATTATGGGAATATTCTCATCCCGGTTGTATCCATAGGAGCTGTTTTAGCTCCATCCCAGCTGAGGGGCTGCAATTCCTGGGATTTTGGGATCTCTTATCCCATTTTTCCATGACACCACCACTGGTGGGGTGCCCAAGGGCTGAATTCCCTGGAAACTGGGAATTTTTTCCTGCTTTCCCACCAAAGACCATCCCTGGCTTCTTTTCCCAACTTTTCCTGCCAACATCCGCAGGATCCACCTCTAGTTTTCCCTCCTGTTGGTTCCTCTGCTTGGAAAAATGGAATTTTTCCAGAGGGATCCTATGGATGGATGCGGACACAAAAACTCGGGACAGCGCTGCTGGAATCTGCAATTGAGAGGGAAAAAAATTCCAAAGGAAAAATGCGGACACAGTGAAAAATGGAGAAATGTGGGAGCAACCAGAAACCTCTGGAATAAAAACCGTGGATGTGCAGAGGGAGCTGGATCAGAATTCCAGGAGCTGGAAGGAAAGGGAATGTCCTGAAACCCCAATTCCTGCAGAGCATCTTCCAATCCCATCCCGAGGAATTCCACAAAATCCACTGGAATACAGCAGAGACTCCGGGGTTCTCTCAGAATCCCGGCCATGGATGTGCTGGGATCCAGCTGCCAAATTCCAAGCGCGGAATCCGAGGATTTTGGCACCTCTCCTTCAGTCTGAGCCTTTTAATGCTGCTTTTGGCTGCCGGGAATTGTTTGGGAACGGATTCCAAGAATTCTGTGTTTATGTTTTTTTTCCATATATTTCTAAAGGAGGATTGGAGCGGCTCCAAACAGATTGGATTTTCCAGGTATTTTTGGAAGTCGGGAATTTTCTCCTTTTCCAGACTTTTCAAGGAACCACCCAGACTCATGGAAGTGCATCCCAGAGAGTGGAAAATCCACGAGGAAAATCCGCGAGGAAAAAATTCGGGTTATTAAACTCTGGAGGGGGAAAAAATTCCACTTGGATGGTTAAGGCTGGAAAAGCTCATCCATGTGGGATTCGATTTTGATTTTGCTCCGGCTTTTTCCAGAGCAGTGTGGGGTTTTCAGACCTCCTTTTCCACACTTTTTCCATCTTTTCCACGGAGCTGGAGGTGCCTGGAAAAGATGGAAAAGATGACAGCAGGTGCCTGGAATTCATCCCAAAAAACCAACGGAGCTCCATGGAATGGCCGGGAAAGGAAGACCTGGAATTATGGAGCATTCCCACTGTCCAAACTGGGGATTTTTGGGAAAAATGGGAACTCCCTGTGCTGCTGGGACAAAATGACCTGTGAGGAATTTTGGGATAAAGAGAAGGAATTCCTGGGAGGATGAAGAGAGTTTTGGAGGTTTCGAATCCCAAGTCCCGGCATGTTGGACGCTGTGGATGGATTCCTTTGGGAATAATGAGCAGAATTCCCACAAATGGGATGTGTATCCCTTAAAACTTGGAAGCTGTCATGGGAATGGGAGCTCTTGGATGTTTGGGGCAAGCACAGCCTGGAATCTCATGGAATTTTGGGAAGAATCTTCCTGGAGGTTCCAGAGCAGGGAAAAAGGGGGGAAAAAAATTCCTTTCATCTTTCATCTCCCACTTCCAAGTGTTTGTCCAGGATGCTTCCCACCATTCCAGGAGCTGTGGCTGGGAGCATCCCAGAGCTCCTTTTCCTAGGAATCCTGGAGAGGGAACACTCGGAGCTGATTCCTGGAATTTTTGGGTTGCTGGATGCTCCTGGGGAGATTTCCCTATCCCAACCTCGTATCCCACTTATCCAAAGGGAGGTTCTGATCCCAAAACTCCTCCCTGGGAGCATCCCAAAGTTCCATTTCCGAGGAATCTTGGAGAGGGGCACAGACATGACGGGGACAGGCAGCGATGACAAATCCAGACCCCAAATCCCAGAAAACAGCGGAAAACGGGAGCAAAGGCAGCACAAGGAACTCTGGAATACCGTGGGCAGCAGGAATGCCACATTCCCATTTTTCCCCAGTGTTTTTCCCCCATTTTTTGGGATGTTAAGGAGATGTTTCCAGTCGAGGCCTCTCCGTGTTTTCGGCTCAGCCGGGATTTTCCATGGAACCGTGCTGGGATCTGTATCCACAGGGTCCTGTGGGATCTCCAGCTTCCCTCTGGAGATTCCCGAAGAAAACTGGGAATTTCCCAGGTGGCTTTTCCCCATCTCCCACTCCCACCCCAAACAAACCCTTTTCTTTCAGAACCACTGTCGATTCCCAGATTTTTTTACCTCCCCATCCTTGGAATGTTCAAATCCATCTCAGAGCACCCTCTGGAAGTGGGGCTGGAATGACCCAAACCATTCCATGGTTTTATTGAAAACAAGGCCAAAAGAGGGAAAATCCCCCCCAAAAAACAGGGAATAGGGTGGGCTGCAGCAGATCCTGCATCCCGGGGTAGGAGGGAGAGCCGGGAGCAGACATTATGGAATTCTCTGCGCTTCCACCAAAATATTCCAAGCGCTCCTGCGGCGGCCAAGCCACGGGAGAATCCCAGCCAAGAAAACCTCTGGCTGGAGCTGGAAAACAGAAACCCCTGGAAGTGTTTTTCCAGATCAGCACAATTCTGGCTTTCAGTCCCGCCAGAAGATTTTTCCCTCTTTTTTTTTTTTTTTTAATATTTTTTTTCCCCTCCTCCTTTTCCCTTCGGCCGGGCTCGGACCGGGATTGTCCAGGATCAGGGCCTGGAGCTCAGGGGTGGAATGGGATGAGCTTTAATGTTTTTTCCCACCCAAACCATTCCAGAATTCCTGGATTTTGCTGGTTTGGAGCCTTTCCCAGCCTGCAGGCATGGACACATCCCATTCCCAGCCTGGCCGGAAAATTGGGAATCAGGACCCAGCACTGGGCTTTGCTTGGAGAGCAATATCCTGGGGTATTCCTGCTTTTTCTCTCCTGATTTTTTTTGGGGATGAAAGTTAAAAATCCATCCTCAGACAGCTTGGAGCAGTCAGAGCTTTTCCCACTTAATCCCTGTTGGGTTTTTTCCCTTTGTTTTCTCCGGGAGCAGGGAAAGGAGAGGGAGGCGAGGCAGGAATTGTTTGGTTCTGATTTTCTTTCAAAGCCTCGTTTTTTGGCCAAGTTGTGATGCAGGAGCCGCTTCCCTCTTGGGAATCCAGGGAAAAATCGGGAGATTTGGGATGATCCCAGGATGTGTGGAGGGGGAAATAATGAAAAAAAACAGGAATGTCTCCCTTTCTACAGCAGGATGCTCTGGTTTTTTTGGGATGAGCTGGATCATTTGGATATTTTTGGGAATTTGGGACAACCCACCCAAATCCCTGATTTTTTTTTTTTTGTGGTTTTTTTTGTTTGTTTTTTTTGTTTGTTTTTTTTTTGTTTGTTTGTTTGTTTTGTTTTGTTTTTTGGGGGTTTTTTTGGTTTTTTTGTTTTGTTTTGTTTTTATAGAAGGAAAAATCCAGGATTTCTAGCCCAAATTTCCAAGTAAAGGAAGAGTGGAGCAGCATCCCTAAAAACACCTTCCAAACAGCTGGAAAAGCCTTTTCCCCGAGCTGCCAAGTTTCCATGAGGATTTGACAGCTCCAGCTGATTAATCATTCCCATTGAACCAAAAAGGGAAAACAATTCCATTGTTTTTTGGGAGACAAAAATTCCGGCTTCAGGAGCTCCGCAGCTGCTCCTCATTCATGGCAAAACCTGGGAATGTTTGGGTTTCTTTTGGGTCTGCCTCGTCATCCCAAAGGGATGATCCGACCCCAAACCCGCTGGTTTTTTTGGGAATGTTGATTAATGCATGGTGTGATCACATTAATTTGGGAATATTAATTCATGGAAAAGTCTCCAAGAGGATTCCCTGCAGGATGGGGGGCACATCAAGCTGGAGCTGCTCCCAGAAGTTCATGAAGTTCCATGTACCTGAAATTCTTTGGGAATTGGGAATTACACCAGGAGATGCTTCTTTTCCATGGAGCCTCCACCTTTATTCCTCCTCATCCTCAAGGTTTTCCTGTTCCCCTTCCTGATTTTCCATCTTTTCCATCCTCTCCACCAAATGAGAGTGTGGGAGAGCCTGAGGAAAATGAGCAAATTCCTGAAAAATCCCAGATTTTCCTGGATGCTGTTGAGGACAGCTCCAGCTGGAGATGATTTTCCCGCGGTGAATTCCCACATCAAGCCGTAATTCAGGAAGTGTTTCCATGAGAATCCTTGGATTCAGGAGCTTTTCCTTTGGGGGAGCGATTCCGGTTCGGGATAAAAGAATGGGATGTTTGTCTTTGGAGCGGCAGCATTTTTAAGGAATGACAATTCCTGGTCTAACAGGGAACATCTGTGCCGGTGGCTTTTCCAGCTGCTGGGAAGGGCCCTGTGGAACAAAAGAGCTCCTGTTTATCTGGAGATCCAGACTGGGATGGTTGCATCCATAGGATTTTTTTTTGGGAAGCTAAAAAATAAATTTAAAAAAAATCCCATTTATTATATTGCCATCGACTCATAGCGATGAGGATTTTTGGGATAGCCTGGAATGAAGGGATGGATTCCTTAGCTCCTGCACTCTTCCTGCTTTTGGGTTGCTGTGGTCAAGAAAAAGTGGGAAAAATGTGTGGGTGTCCCAAAAATATCCCAGCTGGAAGTTGGTGTCCTTGCTGTGGAATGGGATTTAGCAGCTCCCTTCTTTTGGAGAGCAGGAAAATTCCCAATGTCCACTGGAGATCCCAAAGTTTGGAGCAACTCCAGCCCGGGGCAAATTCCCTTCTCCAGGGTTTTCCTGGGGAAAATTCCTTCCCTCCACTGGAGATCCCAATGTTCATCTCCCAGCGCCCGTAACAACCCCAGCTTGGAGTGAATTCCCTTTTCCAGGGTTTTCCTGGGAAAAATTCCTTCCCTCCAGTGGAGATCCCAATGTTCATCTCCCAGTGTTCATAACAACCCCAGCTTGGAGTGAATTCCCTTTTCCAGGGTTTTCCCTGGGAAAATTCCTTCCCAATTCCCTCACCCACCACTGGAGATCCCAATGTTCACCTCAGGGCTGTTCATAACAATCCCAGCTTGGAGCAAATCCCCTTTTTCAGGGTTTTCTGGGGAAAAATTCCTTGTGGATGGCAGTGGGATTTGCTGGAAGCGCTCCACCAGCTCCTTGTTATTCCTTCTGGTTCTGCTGGAATCCTGCATCCATATCCACGTTCTGGGAATGGAGTGGGAGGTGTCTCCATATCCATGTCGTGGAGATGTTCTGGGAATGGAGCAGGAGGTGTCCCTGCCCACGGAAGGTGTTGGGATGAGATGATCCCTGAGGTTCCTTCCATCCCAAACCATTCCATGACCCTGTGGAAAGGCTCCTCCGTAGGCAGTGGAGAGAAGGGACAATCCATAACTATTCCGAGGGATTTGGTGCCACCCTGGAGCACTTCCAGATGGGTTTGGATCCCTCCCTCCCCTCCAAGAATCCGTTCCTTGCAGCTGATGGGAATGAATTCCATAATTCCAGGTGGCAGAGTCACATTCCCGACTTTTTGCTGCTCCAAAGGGAAGAGAAGGAGAAGCTTTCCTTCCACTGAAGCTGAGGCCCTCTGCTGCCACTCCCAAACCCGGGAATTGTGGCTGAGGGGGTTTTTCCCAGGGAATTCCCGTTGTCCCGGTGCTGACGGATCCGTGTTTCCCGCAGGCTGGTGGTGGGAGCTCCGTACGAATCCAACGGGCAGCAGAAAACCGGAGACGTCTACAAGTGTCCAGTGCTGAGTGACGACCACGGAAACTGCACCAAGCTCAACCTGGGTAGGGCGTTCCAGTCCCAGACATCCCAAATTATCCCTGGAAAATGGGATATTGGGAAGGGATTCCTACCCCGGGAAGGTGGAATTCCCAGAGAAGCCCCATGATTCCTGGAAGTGTCCAAGGCTGGGTTGGATGGGGCTTGGAGCACCCTGGGATGGTGGATGGGCTTGAAATTCCCAAATGATTCCATGATTCCCAGTTTGTTTCCCAAAGGGGGAGCTCTGGCTCACGGGGATCTGAGTTTTCCAGAGGAATGGTTGGATCAGGATTTGGGACACAGCTCAGTGACCAATCCCGTTTGGGACTGACAGGGCTGCCCCGGGGGCTGTTCCCAATTTCTGGAAAAAACAGGGATTCCCTGGGAATCCAGGATGAGGAGCTGAGCCCTCCAAGGGGTTTCCTCCTCTCCAGCCTCATTCCCAAAAAAAATTTTCCTTCCTTGGTTGTTCATCTAGGAAAAAACCCCAGTTTTCCCAACTTTTTTCTCACCTTCCAAAAAACCCCCCCAAAACCTTGAGGGAAATTCCTCTCCGGCACACAATTCCCAGTTCCTCCAGAGATTCCGGGGGGCATTTGGGATTTCCTGGGGGTGTTCCTGATGCCAGCCTCTCTCCCAAGGGCGGGTGACGCTGTCCAACGTGTCGGAGCGCAAGGACAACATGCGCCTGGGCCTGAGCCTGGCCACCAACCCCAGGGACAGCAGCTTCCTGGTGAGCAGCATTCCCGGGAACGTGGGCTGGGAATTCGGGAATGTGGGCCAGGAACGTGGGGTAGGACAGGGAGGTGTTGGGACGTTCCTCTTGGTGGGGTTTTTTAATGGAGTGGAGTGAGATTTATAGGGGTTTATTGATGAAATTTAATGAAATATAATGAAATATAATAAAATACAATGAAATATAATGAAATATAATAAAATATAATAAAATACAATAAAATATAAAAACATAATAAAATATAATAAGATATAATGGAATAAAATAAATTCAAAGTAATTAAAATTAAATTAAGTGGAAGAAAATGAAATTAAAGCACATCCACGGAAAAGGGATCCTTTGAACCAAATCCTGCCTTTTTTACCATTTTTCAGGCCTGCAGCTCCCACGAGTGTGGCAGCTCCTACTACACCACAGGAATGTGTTTTATATAATAAAATAAAATAAAATAATTTATAATAATTAAAATTAAATTAAAATTATTTATAATAATTAAAATATTTTAGATAATAAAGTATAATAAAGTATAATAAAATATAATAAAATATAATAAAATATAATAAAATATAATAAAATAAAATAAAATATAATAAAATATAATAAAATAAAATTAAAATATAATAGAATATAATAGAATAAAATAAATTCAACGTAATTAAAATTAAATGAAATTAAGTGGAAAAAAATGAAATTAAAATAACACACATCCACGGAAAAGGGATCCTTTGAACCAAATCCTGCCTTTTTTACCATTTTTCAGGCCTGCAGCCCCCTGTGGTCCCACGAGTGTGGCAGCTCCTACTACACCACGGGAATGTGTTCCCGCGTCAACTCCAACTTCCGCTTCTCCAGAACCGTGGCTCCGGCTCTGCAGAGTGAGGACCAGGATCCCGGCTCCCATCCCTGCTCCCATCCCTGCTCCCATCCCTGTTTGGATCCCAGCTCCAATCCCATCTCCAATCCCTTTTTGACTGCACAAAACAAAGCCCTCGTTGACCAGGAGTTAAACATGTTGGAATTTGGGAATTTGGAGCCGGGATTTTGTTTTGGAGGGTTGAAGTGAAGTTTCCTGCCTTTCCTGGAGCTGGGAAGGATTCCCACAAGTCTGTCCTGCTCCTGGGAGCTCCTCATCCCATGGGATGTGATTCCACAAGTTCAGAAAACCCCTCTGGTGTTGGTTAATTCCCAGGGTAGATGGGCTGGGAAAAATGGGGTTTGGGAGGATCAAGGCAGGAAAGGCAGAACCCACCACCAAATTCCCAGGGCATAAAGAGGGGCTTGGAAAAATGAGATTTTTGGGATCCAGGCAGTAAAGGCGTCATCGAATTCCCAGTGTCACTTCCCTCATTATGTTCCAGCCCTCGCTGCAAAGGATAATTGGGATTTTAGGAAGTGTTTATTTAATGGGATGCAGGGTCAGCTTCTCTCCTTGATTCCCAGGATGAGATGGAGGCACACAGAGGATCCCAGTGATCCGTGAGTGACTCCAATCCATGGATTCTTTCATCCATTAAAAATTGTAGGGTGAAGGAGCAGCCGATAAATCTCCGAAATCCAGGATCACCAAGGAATGCTGTAAAACATCAGCGAGACTGAGATGATCCTGAGCCATTTTCCCCACTGGAAAAAAAATTCTTAAATCCTTCCTGCTCCGGCTGCAGAGCCGAGCCCTGGGGTCCCCTCTGGGGTTTTTGGCTGCCGAGGATTTCATGGGAAGGGAGGAAATGCCCGCCTTGCTTTCCATGGCAGGGCTGGGAATGACTCAGGGATCAGGAACGGCTCTGCGGGAGGAGCGGAGCCGGATCCCGCTCCTCTTTGAAGTGTAGAATGATATTAAACGGCATCAAATTCCAAAGCTGAATCCCAAATGATGCCGCTGAGTGTTATTCCTAGGAAGTGATCCCATCTTCTCACAGCAGAGAGGATTCCTGTGGCTTCTCCCCACCTTGTTGGAGCCCAGATTCTTTCCCAAACTATTAAAATCAAATTTTTTTTTCCCCAAAAAAATCCAAAGAGGAAGTACCTGGCTGGAAGTGAAGCCATAAATCTGCCCCTTTGCAAGAGGACTTTTAATAAATCCCTGGATTTTCCGCAGGATGCCAGACCTACATGGACATCATCATCGTTCTGGATGGATCCAACAGCATTTATCCATGGGTTGAAGTCCAGCACTTCCTGATAAATATCCTGAAGAAGTTTTACATTGGTCCTGGACAGATCCAGGTGAGTCCCTGAACCATTTGTGTCATCCCAGGGCCATTCCCAATGTCCCTTTTCTGTCAAGCTGCTGGAATTTGTCAAAATATCGGGATTTTTGACTCATCCCATGGCAAGAAAACGCTCCCATTATTGTCCCTAAGTGAGCTATGGAGGGATCCCACATCCCAATGGGAACAGGGAGGATGAAACCACATGGAAAGGAGCTCTCCATGCTCTTGCTCCCAGTAACCATGGGTTGATTTAGGCAGGAATTTAAGCTGGAACATCCCAGATTTTCCCAAAAATCCCAGTCCCATCTGGAGATGCCACGGGTCCAAACTGGGACAGTCTGGCACATCTCAAAACTTGGAAGCAGAGCAGGGGGGGAGAGCCATAAAATTAGGAATTAATAACAACCCCATGGAGGAAAAACCGGGCGGTGGAATTCTGAAAACAACGAGCGTAGAGAATTTTTACCCGCGGTGGGCAGGACCTGGTCCTGTCGGCCCTTCTGGTGCCATTCCCGTCGTTCCCAGGTGGGAGTGGTGCAGTACGGAGAGGACGTGGTCCACGAGTTCCACCTGAACGACTACAGGTCCGTGCAGGACGTGGTGGCGGCCGCCAGCCACATCGAGCAGCGCGGCGGCACCGAGACCAGGACCGCCTACGGCATCGAGTTCGCTCGGTAAAACCCCTCCCAGCCCCAGGAAAACCCCCAAATCCCCTGGTTTTTCCCCCTCCTTCCCTCTCCCTTTGTTTTCCTTGCTGCTCAAGAATGGGGGAATGGCCAGGGTTTGTAGGAAAATGTGATTTGGGGGAAGCTTTGGGAGTGGTGTTTCCCAAAATTGCTCCATCCTCGTTCGCAGTCTGGAATTGTGGCCTCACCCTGGAAGCCCCCAGCCCCCAAATTCAGCCCCAGGACCTGGAGCTCTCCTGGAAATCTCTGGAAAGTCCCCAGGAACTCAGGACGGCTCCACCTCCTCCCTGTCCTTTATAAATCCCTATAAATCTCCCTACTTTTCATAAACAACAAAAGGGACAAATCCTTACTCCTGCGCTTGTATTCCTGCTGGGAATCATGCCATTTTAGGCTGGAAAAGAGGTCAAAGATCAAGTCCAGCACTGCCAAGGCCACCACTGACCATGTCCCAAGTGCCACATCCATGTGGTTTGGAAATCCCTGCAGGAATGGCGATTCCAGCACTGGCCTGGGCAGCTTGGAAAAGTTTTAGATGGATCCTGGCCGGATCCGAGCAAGGTCCTGAATGATTTGTGTCACGCAGAGTCCCCATCCCTGCTCAGTGTCCTTTTTCCATAAATACGCTGGAATTTGGGATGTGATTTGACAAAACCGTGGGATTTTGGCAGGGGTGGATAATGGGTTGAAGAAATTTTCCCTCACAGGGAAAGACCCCATAGGCCAAGGCCAGAACTCCGCTGGCCAACTCAAGATCCATTCCCTCACCCGATTTTTGCTGAATTACGGCCTCTTTCCTGCAAAAAGTGGGGGAACCCGTATCCCAAAGGATTTCCCGGGGGTTCCTGCAGCTCCCCAAGGGGCAGCAGCCCCAGAGACCCCTCGGGTCGGGCTCGGTGGGGCGGAGGAGCCCCTCGGAGCTGGCGGGGCTGAGCAGCCCAGGGCATCTCTTCACTTGCAGCTCGGAAGCGTTTCGGAAAGGTGGCCGGAAAGGGGCAAAGCGAGTAATGATTGTCATCACAGATGGAGAGTCCCACGACAGCCCAGACCTGGAGAAGGTGATCGAGGACAGCGAGAGGGACAACGTCACCAGATACGCGGTGGCGGTGAGTGACGGGACTTTTGGGTTCTGGAAATCCTGGAAATCATGGAAATCCTGGAAATCATGGTGGTGCTTCAGGAATCCCAAAGCACCAGGAGAGCCCATCCCCACTGCTCCTGGAGCATTCCAAGATCTTCTTGTGTGCTCCAGGAATCCCAAAGCAACAGAACAGCCTTTCTCTGTTGCTCCTGGAGCATTCCAAGAGCTCCCATCCATCCCCACTGCTCCTGGAGCATTCCAAGATCTTCTTGCATGCTCCAGGAATCCCAAAGCACCAGGACAGCCCATCCCCACTGCTCCTGAAATATTCCAACTGTTCCTGTTCATCCCCACTGCTCCTGGAGCATTCCAAGATCTTCTTGTGTGCTCCAGTAATCCCAAAGCACCAGGATAGCCCATCTCTGCTGCTCCTGGAGCATTCCAAGATCTTCTTGCATGCTCCAGCAATCCCAAAGCACCAGGAGAGCCCATCCCCACTGCTCCTGGAATATTCCAACTGTTCGTGTCCATCCCCACTGCTCCTGGAGCATTCCAAGAGCTCCTGTCCATCCCCACTGCTCCTGGAGCATTCCAAGATCTTGTGTGCTCCAGCAATCCCAAAGCACCAGGAGAGCCCATCTCTGCTGCTCCTGGAACATTCCAAGTGTTCCAAGTGCTGCTCTTGGGATGCTCAGCTTGGGATTCAGCTTCTGGGGCTGGTGCCAGGACCAGGGACAGGCAGGACCCCAAATTCCATGAGGAACGTCCTGCCAGGAGGAATTGCAGCAATTCCTCTGTTTGTTCCCACAAAGTGGTGTCAGATCTGAGGAAGGGGCTTCTCCCACGTGGACAGCCCGAGTGGTTTTGGGATGGTTTTATCCATCCTGGGAAAACGGCCCAGAGGAGCTGCTGACCCCCCATGCCTGGAGGTGTCCAAGGTTGGACAGGGCTTGGAGCAGGTTGGATAGAGGAAGGTGTCCCTGCCCATGGAATGGGATGAGCTGCAAGATCCCTCCCCACCCAAACCACCTGGGAATTCCAATTCCATGAGGGTCTCGCATTTTCTTCCCAACCAGGTCCTGGGTTATTACAACAGGAGAGGAATCAACCCCGAGGCCTTTCTGAACGAGATCAAGTTCATCGCCAGCGACCCCGACGACAAACACTTCTTCAACGTCACCGACGAGGCGGCCCTCAAGGACATCGTGGATGCCCTGGGAGAGAGGATCTTCAGCCTGGAAGGTGAGGGATGCTCCTCCCTGGCACCTCCCAGGGCTGGGAATGTGCTGCTGATCCCTTTTTCCCCGAATTTCTATGTGGCTTCCGCAATATCCGAGCCTAAAATCCTGCTTGGAGAATCTTCAGATTTGAGGAAATGTCTTTATTTGGAGCTGTTGCTTCCCTCGGATATCAGAAGCAGAGATCCCCTTTCCAAAGGACACACCTCGTTCCAGCCAGAGGAATTCTGGTGGCTTTGATTTTTCCTTTTTATAGAAAACCTTGGAGATTTGGTATGGGGGGAATTTGGGCGTCGGTGTCTCCCTCATCCATCAAATTCCAGGGTTGTAAACAGGAAAACCCACACACAGGAGCTTCCTGGGGTGCCAGACATCAGGAGATTATGGGAATAATGTTGGGATTTCGGGCTGATTGGCTGAAATGAAATATCAGGAAATATTTCTGTCTTAAATGTCAGCTCCTGTGACAACTTTGTCGCCCTCCCAAACTAAATTTATCCGAATTTCAGAGGAAAAATGCAGCCTGGAATGAACAATTGGAACAGAAGATGGAGGGCCCGCACTGGGAATGAAACATCTTGAATTTGGGGGATTTTGGCTCCAACCAGCTCACAAACTCCCCACAAGTTTCCCAGTTTTCTCTGTCCAGCCTGGCACTTCCCTGTGGAAGTTGCCCTGGATGAGGAATTCTCCCAGTTGGAATTATGAAGCAAAAACCTCCAAATCCCCAGTTTTGGGTGATCTTGCAGCTCTGCAAGGGGAGGAGCTGCAGCCCAGCAGAGCTCCCAGACCCCCTAACAGCACAAGGCTGTGGAATTGGGGGATTTAGGGAGAAATGGGATCATCAGGAGGATGTGGAGCTGCTGGAGCAATTCCAGAGGAGGCCCCAGAGCTGTTCCAGGAAAGCAAAACTCTCCAATTAACACAAATTCCCTTTTTTTTTGTTTAAGGAACCAACAAGAACGAGATCTCCTTTGGACTGGAAATGTCCCAGACTGGATTTTCATCCCATGTTGTGGAAGTAAGAGAGAAAATATGGGAATTTTTTTGTTTTGTTCCTGCCTTGTCCTGTTTATCATCCCCTGCTGCAGGTGGGAGACTGGGATTTGGGACAAATCATTAATTACAGAGTTGAATAATTAACGTGAGGATAAGGAAATGCTGCTGGGTTATCCCATGGGAAAGGAAGGTGTTGGGTGACCCGAGCATCCCTTGGGATCTGCAGCAGATCCTCCTGATGCCACGACCTCTTGGGAAGGACGTGCTGGGATGTCCATGGAAAAAACTCTTGGGAATTCCTGGGGAGGAAAAAATATACAAAACACATTGAAAAAATACATTAAAATACACTGAAAATAACAAGAATAGGGTAGAAATATCATTCCAGCAGTTTTAAAACCCTCCAGCATTCCAGGTGTTTTTGGTCTGTGTGTGGGACCAGAGGAATGGAATCGCCTCCACCTGGGAAGAAATCCCATAAAACCACTCCTGTATTCCCACAGGACGGGATCCTGCTGGGAGCAGTGGGAGCCTACGACTGGAATGGAGCTGTCCTGAAGGAGACCAGCAGCGGGAAGGTCATCCCTCTGCGGGAATCCTACCTGCAGGAATTCCCAGAGGAGCTGAAAAACCACGGGGCCTACTTAGGTGGGAGAGCTGAACTAGGCCGCGCTGCCACACGGGGGGAAATTCGGGATTTTATCCTTGAAAAAAGAGGAAGCATGGGGGGTATTCCTCATGGGAGAGCCGTGGGATGCAGCACAGGAGCATCCTCACCTGGGAAGAGCCCGGCTCCGACCCTGGAGCGGGGCACAAATGGGATTTGGATCCAGGAGCAGCCGAGCCGGCGGGTGATCCGCGGCTTTCCTTGGAGTGCTTTCAAAGCACCGATGGAATTTCATGCCTAGGCAGGAAATACCTGCTGGGTTAATCCGTTCCATGTGCAGCTCTGGAATAAAAATATCAGCCTGGGTTGTGAAATGCAGCCTCTCCTCGGAGATGGGGCTGCCCCGTGGCGGGGAGGGAGGTGGGATTCTGTGGGATCTGTGGGATCAGCACCTCCAGGCTCTTCCCTGGGAATGGGGACACGTGGATCATCCGTGGGGTGACAGCTGAGTGTCCCCCGAGCTGGGATGGCTGTGGGTGTCCCATGGGAATCCCTGTGGGAGCTCAGCTGGGCTCTCTGGAATGAGAAATCTGGGAATATTAAGGAATGCTGGTGTATCCTGCTGAGGAGCAGCCTGGGGGGCTCAGGGCTGGTGGTTGGTTTAGGAACATCCCTCCAGGAGGGACAATTTTAGGGACACAAGGTAAGGCTGGTGAGCAGGGAAAAGGGTCCAAAAATCCCTGGAGATACTAAAAATTCAACTGGATGTGCTCCCAGGGAATGTGATTCAGCTTCGTGATTGGCCAGGCTTTGAGTTCCATAGAATCCCAGAATTCTGGAATGATTTGGGTTGGAAAGGAACTTAAAGCTCATCCCATCCCACCTTCCCCTATCCCAGGTTTCTCCATGCCCCATCCAGCCTGGGATTGGAACATTCCAGGGATGGGGCTGCCACAGCTTCTCTGGGCACCCCGTTCCACTTCTAAGGATTTCATTGGAATTTAAACCTGAGCCTGGAGGTTCAGGAACCTGGAATTGGGGTTGAAAACCGGGATTTGGCAGCCCCAGCTTTTTATTCCTACAAAATCCCGTCTGCAGCCATGGAAGTGCCTCAGCCCAGGGGGTGATCCCAGTAGGAAAAAGGGATTGCTTGGGGTCACTGGCTTAGGCAGGGTTATTTCCATCAGGAGGAATGGTTTTGATGGATTCATGGCTTTTCTTGGACTGGGAATGTTGACATCAAGCACCAGGAAAGCTTTTCCTGCCTGGTGTTCCCAGAGCAGCAGGAGCTGCATCTTCCCAACACTCAGCACCTCAGAGTGTCTGTCCAACTTGATTGAGCCATGAAATAAAACAGCCAGAAATCCAGGAATTGCAGGAACTGGTTGATCTTTGATAAAAGGAGGATTTGCACAGGAAGTGGGGATCAGGCAGTGCCAAATCTCCCAGCACAGCACCGGAGCGGGCGGCTCGGAGGCGCTGGGGTCCATCTGGGCGATTTCATCTTTGCAAATATCCAGGTTTTTTAAGCTTCCCTTTTTGGGAAGCGGCCAGAGCTGTGTCAGCAGCTGGGGGCTGATGGAAAGCAGGCCCTGGGTGCAGGCAGGGAATCCTCACTCCGTGTCCCTCCCTTCCCAGGTTACACCGTCTCCTCCGTTGTCTCCACCAAGCACGAGCGCATTTACGTGGCGGGAGCGCCGCGCTTCAACCACACGGGCAAGGTCATCCTGTTCACCATGCACAGCAACAGGAACCTCACCATCCACCAGGCCCTCAAGGGAGAGCAGGTAATTCCGGCTGGGAAGCCTGTGCTGCTTTTCCCCCCTGGAAAAATCAACCCTCTCCCTTGGTTTTCCCGAGTTGGAGCAGCTCGGCAGCGCCACACAGCCATGGATGTGCTGGTGTCCTGGTTTGGAGGGACAGGTGTCTGCTCAGGAGGGCAGGGGCCTCCTTTGAAATGGAAAATTTAAACTCCCTCTCCCCAGATTATTATAATTTTGAAATTAAGTGGCTCTCAGGCAAATATATGGGAATAGGAATAACAGTTCTTTACTAGGGAAAATAAAAATAAAAATGTAATAGTACAAAAAAGAAAACAAACCACTGACAGAGTGGGAACAAGAGCTGCTCCCCTGGGAATGCAGGGCAGCAGGATCTCTCTGGTGCCCCAAAATTCAGATTCTATCCAGTTAGGAATCCTTAGCTCCTCCCTCTGGGCGGAGCATCTCCCCATGGGATGATGGAATTTGATCAGCCGTGCAGGGACACTCACAGGCCATGAACAGAAGATAATTAATAATTAATGGCCCATGAACAGAAGATAATTAATAATGAACGGCCCATGATCTCCTGGAGGGAGGATTGGCTGTGGGAGAGATAAAGAAAACTGCCCAATGAAAACAGAGAACTGCCCCAGCTCTGACAGATGTGATACAACCCACACCCCCACTTCCAACCCCAGACAGCCGCCTGTGGCAGCATCCACAGTGGCTGTGGCAGGGCTGGGATGTCCCTGTGGATCCAGGGGATCCAGGGGGATGGTGGCACCATTCCCACCCCGCCCTGTCTCCCCCAGATCGGCTCCTACTACGGCAGTGAGATCAATTCCCTGGACGTGAACGGCGACGGCGTCACCGATGTGCTGCTGGTGGGAGCGCCCATGTTCTTCAGCGAGGGCAGGGAGAGGGGCAAGGTCTACGTGTACACCCTGCACGGGGTGAGTGACACCTGGGGACATCACGGGGACGTCTGGGTGACGTCATGGAGGCTGTGTACCCTAGTGGGGTCTCGAGGAGGGGATAGAATAGGATCTTTGCCGCGTGGGAATGTGGATGTCCCTCTGGAGAAACCATCTCCAGCCACACGGCATCCTCCAAACCTGCTCCCCCCCAGCGAGAGATCAGAGCCCCCTCCAGAGCCTAAAGGTGCTTCCCTGTGGAAGCTGCTTCCCTGGTCGAGGAATTCCCCCAGTTGGAATTATGGAGCAAATAAAACCCACCTGGAGCATGGAATCCCTACACCCAAAGCACCTTATTATTTATGGAATTATTATTATTGTTATCATTATAGTAATTTTTATTATTAATGAAATTTGTACTTATTATAGAATTTATTTTGAGTATGGGATGTTTATTATTATGGAATTTGTGTTTGTTATGGAACACATTATTAATATGGAATTGTTATTATTGCTATTATTATTACTATTATTTACTACTACTACTACTATTGAATTATTTATGTAGGGTGCAAAGCAGATGTGGGGCTGGCTCTGGGGGTGCTCAGGGCTCCTCATTCCCCAGGGATGTGCTCCAAAATCCCCCATCCCTGGGAATGCTCCCCCCTCCTTCCTTGGGGAACCCCTCCCACATCCCCACACCGTTCACTTGATGCTTTCTCCTCTTCCCAGCCTTGCTGCTGATGCTCTGGGAATTGTCTTCCTTCCTTTTTTTCCCTGGCAGAACCTCTTTGTTCCCAGCGGAGCCCTAGTGGACCTCCAGAGTTACCAGAATTCCCGCTTTGGCTCCTGCATCGCCGCCGTTCCCGACCTCAACCAGGACTCCTACAACGACCTGGTGGTCGGGGCCCCTCTGGAGGACGAGCACCAAGGAGCCATTTACGTTTTCCTGGGATTCCAGGAGACCATCCTGAAGAAGTACAAGCAGGTGGGCCTTTCCCCTGCTTGGTTTTCCTCATCTTTTGTGGGAAAAATATAATTTGTCCCTGTTTTAAGGAAAAATCCACACCTGGGATTTAATTGTTAATTATTACGGCGAGATATCTCCTCTTTGGAGGCATCCAAGACAAAAGGTTGGAATTCAAGCATTGGAGCAGCGCTGGTGGAGTCCCCACCCCTGCTGGGATTTAAGATGTGTGGATGTGGCATTTGGGGACACTTTGTGGTGGCCTTGGCAGAGCCAGGGGGTGGATGGACTCCACAATCTTGGCTGGCTTTTCCAACCAGAATTATTCCATGGAATAGTGGGGAAAGAGGCTTGAAATTAGAGGCAATGTTTAGCATTTGTTGCAAGGGATTGCTATAGAGGTATTAATTATAATTTTTAAACATTTATTTATTTATTACACTTTTGATAAATGTTAAATACAGGGTAAATCCAGTAGCAACCTTGGATGGTGTCTCCAAAGCGAAATTGCACTTGAAGCAAACGCTTTCTGTTTTCCAAAGAGCAATTCCCTGGAAAGCCGTGTTTAGCATGCTCTCTTGGCACGGGGGATTTTCAGCGGCGAGGCGGAGCCAGCCTGGCAAAGCCTTGGCAGGCAGGGATGCTCCTGCTGGAATCCAGCCTGGATTGCTCCCGTTCCTTTCCAGCGGATCGCGGCCGCCGACCTCGCCCCGGGCCTGATGTATTTTGGATGCAGCATCCACGGGCAGCTGGACCTGAACGAGGACGGGCTCGTGGACCTGGCCGTGGGCTCGCTGGGGAACGCCGTGGTGCTCTGGTGAGCCAGGGATCCTGGGTGCCCTCTCCCGATTTCCTCTGCAAAAATCATGCCAAAATTTTTCCAGGAAAAACTGGTCTCACAACAATCCGAGCCATCTTTCTTGAATAACCACCCTCTGTCCAACGGGGCTGTGGGATCTCAATACCCTCGGGCCCTAAAAAGATGCCAGAGTTGGCTCTCCATTGAGTTTCATCCATGGCTCTCCATTGAGTTTCATCCATGGCTCTCCATTGAGTTTCATCCATGGCTCTCCATTGAGTTTCATCCATGGTTCTCCATTGAGTTTCATCCATGGCTCTCCATTGAGTTTCATCCATGGTTCTCCATTGAGTTTCATCCATGGCTCTCCAGAAGTTCCAAATTCATTTGGGGGGATTTGCCCAGGCTCCTTCTGCTCTGATTTAATTGGAACAATATTTTCTAATTAATTAATTAATTAATTAATGTTTGGATAGTCCCTTGAAGCTGTTGGGATGGAGGGTGGCTGTGCCCAGCCGAGATGCGTCACCCTGGGCTCTGCTCGGAGAGCGCCTCCGGTCTTCCCAACGTTCTGCAAAAAGGAGGGAAAAAGAGCGAAAAAGGCAAACCTGGAGCTGTGGGAGACTCCAGGATGTCCCACCCCGAGCCAGAGCCCATCCCGTGCCCTCTCCCCACCCCGCAGGTCCCGCAGCGTGGTGCAGATCAACGCCAGCCTCCGCTTCGAGCCCCCCAAGATCAACATCTTCACCAAGGACTGCAGGCGCAACGGGAAGGAGGCCACCTGCATGAGGGCCTTCGTCTGCTTCACCGCCCTCTTCCTCTCCGCTCACTTCCAGACTGCCAGCGTGGGTAAGGACAAAATCCCAATTCCTGCCTTGCTCAGGTCCCCAGCCCCACAGAAAACCCAGCTTTTGGGATGGAAATGGGATGGGGTTTGCAGGGGCTTATGTTGAGGGAAGAGACGAGGATCTGACTCCATGTTTCAGAAGGCTTTATTTATTATTTTATGATATATATTATATGAAAACTATACTAAAAGAATAGAAGAAAGGATTTCATCAGAAGTCTAGCTAAGAATAGAAAAAGAATTCATAACAAAGGTTTGTGACTGACTGAGACAGTCCAAACAGCTGGACTGTGATTGGCCATTAATTAGAAACAACCACACGAGACCAATCCCAGGTGCACCTGTTGCATTCCACAGCAGCAGATAACCATTGTTTACATTTTGTTCCTGAGGCCTCCCAGCTTCTCGGGAGGAAAAATCCTAAGGAAAGGATTTTTCATAAAATGTGTCTGTGACAGGAAGCCATCCAGGAGCTTGGAGGAGCTCACGTGTCCTTCTGCCACTTTGGCGTCACTCACATTTGTCCCTGTCCCGGCCGAGTCTCCGGGTCCTGGTTGTTGTTCTGCCGAAGAAACCCCCCCAGGATAAATCCCACCTATCCCTCACCTGTTCCCTGGGCTGAGCTCTCCTGGGATTTGCCTTTCCGTGCTCCATGTGCCGGGAATGTCCCCGCAGCGGGACAGGAGAGGACGAGCCCGGCCCGCGTTGCGCAGGGCCCATCCCTCCCGCTGCAGCAGCGGGACACATCTGCCCGCCAGATGTGCATTTTCCACAACATCCCAGGGAATCTGGAGCTGGCCAGCCCTCCCGTTAAACCCTTGGATGGAGCCGTGACCCCGAGTGATCCCCGGCGGATTCCCGGGAGTCAGCGGAGCAGGGAGGCGATAGCGGCTCGGCCCCTGCGAGCCAGCAGCAAACACCGTCCAAGGAAAATCAGGATCAAAGCCAAGGAAAAACTCCCATTGCCCAGAGCAAGAGCTTTGTTTTGTGCTGTCAAATCCAGCCTTTTTCTCCCTGCTGCTGTCCCTGTGGGATAAAATCTGAGTGGGATTTCCTTATTTATTTGATTTTACCTTTATTTCCCCTGGAAATAAAGAGTCAGCCCCTCTGCTCTGGAGCCAGGCTGGGAGAGCTGAGGGTGTCCAGCCAGGAATGAGAATCCAGAGAAACCTCAGAACCCCTTCCAGGGCCTAAAGGAGCTCCAGGAGAGCTGGAGAGGGACAAGGGATGGAGGGACAGGACACAGGGAATGGATTTAAGCTGAAAGAGGGACAGATGGCAAATTGGGAAGGGATTGTTCCTGTGAGGGTGGGGAGGGGATGGAATTTCCAGAGCAGCTGTGGCTGCCCCTGGATGTGCCCAAGGCCAGGCTGGACACTTGGAGCACCCTGGGACAGTGGAAGGTGTCCTTGCCGTGGCAGGGGCTGCAGTGAGATGAGATTTAAGGTCCCTTCCCAAACCATTCTGAGATTCTGTGGTTCTCCGAAATCCCTGCTTGGTTGGGAGTCTCCAGCTGCTTTCCAACAGCAGTGCAGGAACCAAAGGATCTCCATAAATCATCCAGGTGAGGGGTTGTTGGAGATTTTTTCAGGGATGGCCTAGAAGGCAGCTGTGAGGAGCAGATTCTCACAGCCTGTTTCTGTGAACAGCAGAGGTTCTCAGGTTATTTTTAATTACAGGTAAAAGTGACAAACATGAAGGCCTTGAGAGCCTTGCACATCAGAGTTCTCAGGCAGCTTTCTCATAACAAGTGGATGTTCTATCTTTGGCTGTTTTGGGAAAGCAAGAATAATTTTGGGAACCCAAATCTTGGTATTGGAAACATAAGGTGGAGTTGGTATGTTATCTCTGACCTATTGTGAGCTCAGATTTTGCAATATGCATGAAGTGAATTAACACTGTTATAAAAGGTGCCAGATTGATTAATAAATCGGAGTCGATGGCTGACCAACGCAAGGTGGGTCGTCTCCCCTCCAACTTCAATAAGGGGTGAGCACCAATTCCTCCAGACCAGCACAGGAACACCTGAGAGGCAAACAACTCCACGCCTGCACAGATTTTACACAGGGCCTCGCAATAATTCATTCCCAAAACCCCTCACTTGGCGAGGGGAAGCTTTTCTGACATGCCTGGGATTTCCCTGAGCAGGGAATGGACCTTGGGGGTCACTCTTTGCCCAGGGTTTGGGGCGTGTGGCCCCAAGGGCTGAGCTGGGCCTGTCCTTGCAGGGCTCAGGTACAACACGACCATCGACGAGCGCCGCTACTCGCCCCGGGCACACCTGGACGACGGCAGGGCGGCACCACGGGCACTGGTGCTGGCAGCCGGGCAGGAGCTCTGCCACACCCTGCCCTTCCACGTCCTGGTGAGTGTGCAGCAGGAGGTGTTCTAAATGAGCCTTGCTTGGTGGTATCCTATGCAAGCTGTTCCAGCTCCAGAGCTCAGTCCCCAAGGGCACTGGGTGCCAGAAGCCAGCTCGCTCTCAGACCAAGGCCGTGGGTCAGCCCCTAGCAAGCAGGGAATATTCAGCTCTTAGTGATCAGGCAGCTCTTGTGATTTCAGCTTTGCTTGCTAGGTAGCTTTTCCCTTGGCCTAAGGCTCCAGCAGAGGGTAGAGAGAGGAGAAGCAGAAGACGCTGGCTGTTCCACGAGTATGGCTTTATTGTAGGGTCTGTGAAGGGTCTCAGCTCTTCTTCTTCCCAGTTAGCAGGGGTACAGTATGCTACTGTTATACCCTTGGCCTGGATCCAATCCTGACCAATGGCAAAGGTGTTAGGGTGACCATAAGTGACCAACAGTAGGGTTAACACAATATTGCCTTCCATGGCTATAGGGATAAGGTACAAGGCGGATGTCCCTGGAGACAGGAAACTTCTTTGCCGCTGTGTCAGCATTCTATTCTCCAAGGGGCCCTGGCTAAACCTGAGGGGTTTACTACAGTGTTCTTCTCTCCAGCATCCCCAGCCTCATCCCGCTGGAGCCATCCCGCTGGGCTCCTCCTCCTCTGCCGGTTTGATGTGGTCAGGGACGGAGCTGCCAGCACGTGGCAGCTGCTGGGTCCCCAAGCGGTGACATCAGCCTCCACGTGCTCCGTTCCACCACCAGACGTGTCCTCGGGGAGGGTGTGAGCTCCTCATCCCAGGGTCAGGCTGCTTTTGCTGCTCCAAAATCAGGAATGCCCGTTGTTTTTCCGTCGGGAATGGCGCGTCCCCGTGCCAGCCCCGGGTGGTGTCCCCCTGTGTCCCAGCAGGGTCACCCACCCCGGGGTGCAGAGCTGGTGCATCCCTCGCTCGCAGGGAACAGCTGATGCACAAACCTGGCCAAACCCAAACATTCCCAGGGAATGAGGAGAATCTCGTGGAAGCCAGGCAGGCCTGAGCTGCCAGACTGGCCCAGCCCCAAGCCCCGGCTGAACTGCCGTGAACTTTTGGGAAATTGGAGGCTGGAGAAGGAGCTCGTGATTTAGCCCTAAAAAACATCTCCCTCCAGAGCATCCCCCTGCACTGTGGGGCAGGCACGGGAGGAGCTCCTAGGGTCTTCCAGAGGGCAGGGCTAGGTGGGATATTGGGAAGGAATTCCTGGCTGGGATAGAATTCCCAGAGGAGCTGTGGCTGCCGCTGGATCCCTGGCAGCATCCAAGGCCAGCGTGGATGGGGCTGGGAGCAACCTTGGAGATGGGATCTGGTTTCTGTTACAGCCCAGCCGTGGGCTGGGGCTGCAGGACAGGTGTGTGACCTTTGGGGACACCCCGGGGGCTCCTCTCAGTGCTCTCCCTGTGCCCCAGGACTCGGCGGATTACGTGAAGCCGGTGACGTTCTCCATCGACTACGAGCTGGAGCAGCCCGAGCACGGCCCCATGCTGGACGATGGGTGGCCCACCTCCCTCAGGGTCTCTGTAGGTAGCACAAGTGTCACCTCCCTGGTGACACCTTCCCAGATTCACCTTCCCAGTTCCACCTCCCTAAGTGTCACGTGCATGGTGTCACCTCCCTGGTGCTACCTCCCAAAGTTCTACCTCCCAAAATGTCACCACCCTAATGCGTCATCCCAAAGTGTCACCTCCCAAAGTGTCACCTCCCAAAGTGTCACCTCCCAACTGCCACACCCCAAAGTGTCTCCTCCCAAAGTGTCCCCTCCCAACTGCCACACCCCAAAGTGTCTCCTCCCAAAGTGTCACCTCCCCAAGTGTCACCTCCCCAAGTTCTACCTCCGAGGTGCCACATCCCAGGTGTCACCTCCCAAAATGCCACATCCCCAGTGCTACTTCCCAAAGTGTCACCTCCCAAAGTTCCACCTGCCAGGGCACCAGGGCAGATTTATCCCTGGCAAAATTGTCACCGAGCTGCTCTCGTTGTCCCCTCAGGTCCCCTTCTGGAATGGCTGCAACGAGGACGAGCACTGTGTCCCCGACCTGGTGCTGGATGCCAGGAGTGACATTCCCAGTGCCACGTGAGTAGCTGAGCCACAGCATCCTCCAGGAGTGTCACCAGCTGGGGGAGGCTCCAAAAATCCAGCCCCAGTCTGCGTTCTGTAAATTCTGACATCGCTGCTCCTCCATCCAGCATCACCACAAGGTTCATCCAGGCCCTCCATGAGGTGCTCCTTGGCACTTCTGAGCTGCTCCCTGCCTGTGGTTTTTCGGGGAATACACAAACCAGCGAATATTTGGTGCCATGGTGATGAGTTCCAGGGATATAAATGAGGAAATACCAGGGAATAACTGCAAGGCTGGCATTACCCACCTGGCAATTACGGGCTTGACTCATGGAAATAATTCCCCACTGCAGCTCCGTGGTTACAGAGCTATTAAAGGTTGCATCCACGGGAGGCCCCAGAGCTGTTCCAAGGGCTGGAGCCCCTCTGGAGCCAGGCTGGACGAGCTGGGAATGTTCACCTGGAGAAGGGAAGGATCCAGGGAGAGCTCAGAGTCCCTTGCAGGGCCTGAAGGGGCTCCAGGAGAGCTGGAGAGAGACTGGGACAAGGGATGGAGGGACAGGACACAGGGAATGGCTTTAGGTGAAAGAGGGATCGATGGGATTTTGGGAAGGAATTGTTCCCTGTGAGGGTGGGGAGGGGCTGGGATGGAATTCCCAGAGAAGCTGTGGATCCCTGGAAGTGTCCAAGGCCAGGATGAACAGTGGAGCTTGGAGCCACCTTTGCCATTGGCGTGGGATCTGCTCTTTCCCTACATCCCAGCTGTCCTGAGCATTCCTAATAATATTTGAGAAAGCATCACACCACTGGCCAAAAATCCCCAAAGTGTGCACGATGGGAAGAATCCCTAATTCCCCTTTCAGCACAGCGGGACAGAGGGGGAGAGCAGGGACCTCCATGGCGGTAAAATCCCGGGAATGCCCCGTTTTGCAGGGAATTCTGCCGGAGGGCGCTGCGCAGGGCGGACTGCTCGGCCTTCAGCCTCGCCTTCGACGCCTCCGTCTTCGTCATCGAGAGCAGCAGGAGGAGGGTGGCCGTGGAGGCCACGCTGGAAAACCGCGGGGAGAACGCCTACAGCACCGTCCTCAACATCTCCTTCTCCAGGAACCTCCAGCTGGCCAGCCTGATCCCCAAGGTGAGCTCCCGGGGCAGATCCGGGCTTTTCCAGAGGGGCTGCTAATCCCGGCCGGAGGAGAAAGCTGCAGCCCAAAGCAGAGCCCAAATCTGCCTCCATCCCTCATAAATCAGAGCTGTTTATGGGCTCCGTTTCTAAGCACTTCCAGCTCTTTATTTTGGAAATACAAAAAGGTTTTGAGTTTTAAGAGACTGGGCGAAGGTCAAACGCAGAGGAAATTATTTCCCTCTATTTTTCTCCTGCAGTGGTTTAAAAATACTCCCTGCACGTGGCCAAGTTCCCGTCAGGAACGAGTTTTTGCAGCTGAGAAATAACTCCTGGGAGTGGGAGCTGGTCATGGGGATGTGGCCACAGCTCAGCACTGAGCCGGGCGATGCCACCTCTCCGTGGCTTTCCCTGGATGGTCCCAGAGCGCCCCGAAAATGTCACTGCCCCGCTCACTCGATCTGGGTGCGACTCCTCCCTGCTCCCAGCGAGGTTTGGGAATGTGCTGATGCTGCTGAGCCTTCCCTCACCCCCCCATGACTTCATCCCCGCCCGCATCCTTTGTTTTTCTCCGAGCCGTGCCAAAGGAAAATTGTGGGGCTTGCTGCCCACAAAATAAGAAAAATGCATTTTTTGGAGATTATTCCAAACGAAGTGAGGGGAGCAGGGAAAATCCCTGGGGTGGTGGGGAACAGAAAGCACCGGGCAGCAGTGGTTGTAGGGAATATTTGCAACTGGTTATGGAGGAGTCATGGATAACAGGCTCCTGGATGTCCCTCTTTATCAAGGAGCATCCAGAGGGGATGGAAATCCATGTCTCATAAATAAAAAGTTGTTGTGGCCCCAAAAAGTCCATAATTTCAGCAGATGAATGGGAGGAAGCTCCAGGGTGTTTCTGGTGGCTGGTGCTGGGATATTCCAGCTCCTGGGTAGGAATTTTCCAGTGGCAGCAGCTCAAAGTGACCCCTTGTGGGATAAAAGCTGGAATAGCTCATCCTCTCATGGTGAGGATGGACACCACATCCCATGGCTGGAGAGGTGGAAGGTGTTCCAGCAGCAGGAATGCCAGCGTTGAGGTGAGGGAATTCCATGGCCATGCAGGATAACAGCTCCTGTAGTCTCTCAGTGCTTCCCAAAGACTCCTCATCACAACAAAAATGCCAGGAATAATCAGGTTCATTCATTCACCGCAGTTAAATTCATTCACTGCTGTAATTAAATTCATAAAGAGGATTTAAATCAGGAAACTGGGAGTTGCTTCCTGGAGATGGTCCTTTCCAAGAACATCAACAAATGCATGGGAAGAATTCCCAGCTGCAGCGAGCAGGGTGGTTTGGATGACTGGCTCGTTGCTTGCATGGTCCTTTGGTTGGGTTCTGGTTGGTGCTTGGTTGGTGGTTGTAGCCTTCCTTCATTCATTAGTTTGTTGACCAGTGGTTGATTGGGTTTTGGTTGTGTTTTGGTCGTTGGTTGGTTGGTCGTTGATTGGTTGGTGTTTTGTTGGGTTTTGGTTGGGTTTTGGTCATTGGTTGATTGGGTTTTGGTCGTTGGTTGGTTGTTGGTTGGTTGGTTGGTCATTGGTTCTTGTTGATGGTTGGTTGGGTTTTGGTCGTTGGTTGGTTGTTGGTTGGTTGGTTGTTGGTTATTGGTTGGTTGGTTGGTCATTGGTTCTTGTTGGTTGGTTGGGTTTTGGTTGTTGGTTGTCAATTGGTTGGTCATTGACTGGTTGGTCAGTGGTTGGTTGGTCATCGGTTGATTGTCCATTGGTTGGCCTTTGGTTGGCCACTGATTGGCCATTATTTGATTGGCCATTGGTTCGTTGGGTTTTGGTTGATTGGTCATTGGCCATTGGTTAGTTGGTTGTTTCCCCAAAGCCAAGGCCCCTTTTCAGCCCCTCTGGTGTTCCCAGTTTCCCAAAGAGCCGGGGCTCATTCCCGGTGTCCCGGGCATTCCACGGACAGGACTTTGTGTCCCGTTTCAGGACGACGGCGACATCAACATCGACTGTGCCAGCGACGACAGACACCCCACCAGGAGGGTGTGCAACGTCAGCTACCCCTTCTTCCGAGCCAAGGCCAAGGTAGGACATTCCCAACTTCCCACTGCACCTTCTGCCCCCAGGGTCACATCTGGGCAGCCCTCAGCAGGATTTTGAAGACAAACTTTTGGTTTCTTCCCTTCTGGAGTTTGAAAGGCATCTTAGGGAAGCTGGGATGGTTGGGATCCTGCCCTGGTGCTCAGGAGAGCCCCAGAATCCAACCCAGCTCCTCCAGGTGACAGAACTTGCCTCAAATCCTTTGGAAAAATTTAACGTTGGCTTCAAACCAAGGATGGGAACTTTCCTGAGCTGATTCCCTGCAGGATGAGGCTCCTTCCCCACCTGATAGGTTTTCCTTGCCCTGAGGTGCCTCTGGATCCTGCTCAGAGCCAGTCCCAGTCCCCCTGGGTGGTGGCATCCTCCAAACCAGTGTTCCCAGTACTTGGGATGAGCCCAGATCCAGTTTATCATTTTTATAAGCCATAAACCCTTGGGAAACATCAAATTCAGGGTTCAGTTGGGGAAAAGAATAGTGGGGAGGAGATCCACTCAGGATCCGCGTGGAATCCCACCTGCCACCCGTGGGAAAAGGGACCAACACAAGCAGGACCTGGAGATAAAATCTCCCCAGCTCCTGTATCCGTCTGAAACCTTTCCTGGATTATGATGGATGAGCCTCAGGCAGCAGGCTCGGCTTGAAAGCTCCCAAAAATCCCAGTGGGATGCCTGTGGCTGCAGGAGGAGCTGGCTGCCCATGACCTACAGGGTCGGGAATGCGTCCGTGGGCCATCAGGTAGTGCCGCTCCTGCCAAAACAAAGACAGGCTGGAAATGGAATTTTGGCTCCGGAGCCGCGGGAGCTTTAATATTCCAGTCAGCTGTGCCGGCCCAGACGGTTTGAGGTCACTGCAGATGTGACATTTATCACATTTATCCCGTTTTATTGGGGTTGGCTCTCTCCAGCTGCCTCCCCTTCCCGCCGGTCCCGGGCCTCTGGAGGGATCTGCTTCCAAAGGGAGCCGCTCATTGCTCCCATCGCAGGGGCTGAGAGAATTCCTGCAAATCCTGCTCTGCTCGGTTCTGGTGGGATTGGGAATTATGTCTCCTGCAGGGTCCTGCACTGGCCCTGCTCAGCACTCGGGATTTTATTTCCTGGGATGTTTTTCCCGGTGTTTTTCCCGGTGTTTTCCCCTCTTCTCCGCAGGTCGCTTTCCGCCTGGATTTTGAATTCAGCAAGTCCGTCTTCCTGCAGAGCATGGAGGTCTACATGGCTGCCAGCAGGTCTGGGGACGCTTTCTCCCTCTGGAATCACGGAATCATGGAATGGTTTGGGCTGGAACAAAAGCCCACCCAGTCCCACCCCTTCCCTGATCCCAGGGTGCCCACAATGGACAATTCCAGGGATTCAGGAATTCTCTGGGCACCCCAGGATGCAGCCGGCTTTCCTTGGGATTCCTTCCTCCAGAGCCAGAGGTTTTCCATGGAATAACCCCATGGAGAGCCAGTTGCTGTGGGTTACCCTGTGCTCCCAAACCTGGCTATTTTCATTTATCTCGGGATTTACATCCATGATTTTTCCGTGCCTGTGGAAGCTGCTGGGCTCTGCTGGATCTCCAGCCGCTGCTGCTTTGTCATCCACACTCCCACCACAAATATTTCCCAGGAGAAATATCTCCTAATAATTTTACAGAGTTCTCCTTACCCCCCATTCCTGCACAGGTAAAGGTTTCCCACAGGGAAATGTGGGAAATCCTGCAAAAAAAGGGAAAATCCTATGAGGAAAGGGAAAATCCTATAGGGAAGGGTAAAATCCTATAAGGAAGGGGGAAAATCCTATGAGGAAAGGGAAAACCCTATAGGGAAGGGTAAAATCCTACAAGGAAGGGGGAAAATCCTATGAGGAAAGGGAAAATCCTATAGGGAAGGGTAAAATCCTACAAGGAAGGGGGAAAATCCTATAAGGGCGGGGAAAATCCAATAAGGAAAGGGAAAATCCTATAAGGGGAAAAATCCTACAAAGAAAGGGAAAAATTAAATCAACTTAATATTTATTAAATTATTAATAAATAATTGAATTAATTAACTAAATTATTAATTTTTTTTTTTTTCCTACGTTTCACCAATTAGAGCAGAGGATGCTTCCCCTACACCACTTTAAGCTGCTGGGGGTGACACCTCCCTCCAAATCATTTAAATGATAAAAACCTCCGATTAAAATCCTGCTTTGACCAAAATCAGCCTTCCCAAAAAAAACCATTCCCGGGGGGATTTGGCTGCTGCCTGACCCCCTGGCCCTGCTGCTGTTGCAGTGACAGCGAGGAGAAGGAGAGCACCAAGGAGGACAACGTTGCCCACCTCAACTTCCAGCTCAAGTACGAGGCCGACCTGCTCTTCACCAGGTGAGGGGTTTGGGATGGGATTTGGCTCCGGGGAGGTCGTGGATTGGGAAAAACCCCTTGGGAAAACCAGCTGGGATTGGGAAAAACCCCTTGGGAAAACCAGCTGGGAGCAGCCTTCAGACCCAGGTTTAATTTGGGAATTTATTGAAAAAACAAGGAGCCGTAAAGTCAGGGAGAGCTTTTTATAAAATTGGCGAGCCACGGGGAGCTGGACTCTGCCGATGTTCAGAGGCATAAATTTTATTGAAGAGGTGTGAGGGTGAGTTTTTATGGGAAAAAAAAAGGGAATTCTTGGAGGTAATGATGGCCATAACAGGTGTTCCCAGTGTCTGGGCCTGTGGCCATCCCACAAAACCATCCGAGGGAAGCTCAGCTGTGGGATGAGCGTGGAATCGCTGGGAATTCAAGTCTGGGACAGCCAGGGATGAAGGCAGAGATAATTTAGGAAGCTGCTGATGGGAAAACCAGGGATCCCAAAGCACATTCCCTGGCGCTGCTTGCTGGAATTTTTCTGGGATTTTTCAGCCCTTCGGTCATTTTATATTTTTTACTCAGACGCCTCGAATAAAATTCCTTTAATATTTAGGATTTATGGGGAGCGAGGGGATTCTCCGGTTCGGAATGAAGAGAAAACCTGGAGGGAAAGAAGAGCGCAGAAAATATCAAATTTGGGAATTTTGGAGTGGCAAAAGGAGGGAGAGAATTCGAAAGAATGTGGGGATTTGGGGCCATCACAGGTGCTCCTGAAGGGGTTCCCACGGGATATTCCTGGCTCTTGTCCCTCCTCTCCAGCTGCAAAGCAGGGATTGATTTACCTCCTGTGACATCCAAACCTCAGCCAGGGCCTGGGATGGCTCTGCTGTATTAAAAGGCAAGAAAATCCTGCAAAGAAAAGGGAAAATCCTATAAAGAAAGGGAAAATTCTGCAATAAAAGGGGAAATCCTGCAAAGAAAAGGGAAAATTCTGCAATAAAAGGGGAAATCCTGCAAAGAAAAGGGAAAATTCTGCAATAAAAGGGGAAATCCTGCAAAGAAAAGGGAAAATTCTGCGATAAAAGGGGAAATCCTGCAAAGAAAAGGGAAAATTCTACGATAAAAGGGGAAATCCTGCAAAGAAAAGGGAAAATTCTACGATAAAAGGGGAAATCCTGCAAAGAAAAGGGAAAATTCTACGATAAAAGGGGAAATCCTGCAAAGAAAAGGGGAATATCCTATACAGAAAGGGGAAAATTCTGCAATAAAAGGGGAAATCCTGCAAAGAAAAGGGGAATATCCTATAAAGAAAGAAGGGAAAATTCTGCAATAAAAGGGGAAATCCTGCAGAGAAAAGGGGAATATCCTATACAGAAAGGGGAAAATTCTGCAATAAAAGGGGAAATCCTGCAAAGAAAAGGGGAATATCCTATACAGAAAGGGGAAAATTCTGCAATAAAAGGGGAAATCCTGCAAAGAAAAGGGGAATATCCTATACAGAAAGGGGAAAGTCCTGTAGAGAAAGGGGGAAGTTATGTAGAGAAAAGGGAAAATCCTATAAAGAAAGGGGAAATTCTACAATAAAAGGGGAAATTCTACAAACCCCTTTGTCACTTTTTGCCCCACAGGACGTCAAGCCTGGACTATTTTGAGATCAGATCCAACAATTCCCTGGATGCATCCAACCCCATGGGGCCCCCCTTCCACTGCACCTTCACGGTGAGCAGGAACCGGATCCCTGAGTTCTCCTGGATTTGGGATCAGCCCCGGGAGCAGGGATCCCCGTTCCCCGATCCCAACACATCCCTGTGCTCTTCCCTGGCAGCTGCAGAACCTGGGGTTCTTCCCGGTGCAAGGGGTGACCCTCAAGATCACCGTGCCCGTGGCCACCCGGGCGGGCAACCGGCTCCTGCTGCCCACGGAGTTCCGGGCAGACCAGGTGGGACGGGATGGCGGGGCAGGGTGGGATTCCAGCCCGGTTCAGGGTGGGATTCTGGCGTGTTTTAGGGTGGGATTCCAGCCCGGTTCAGGGTGGGATTCCAGCCAGGTTTAGGGTGGGATTCCAGCCCGGTTCAGGGTGGGATTCCAGCCCGGTTCAGGGTGGGATTCCAGCCAGGTTTAGGGTGGGATTCAAGCCCGGTTTAGGGGGAGATTCCAGCATGGTTTAGGGTGGGATTCCAGCCCGGTTTAGGGGGAGATTCCAGCCCGGTTCAGGGTGGGATTCCAGCATGGTTCAGGGTGGGATTCCAGCCCGATTTAGGGTGGGATTCAAGCCCAATTTAGGGTGGGATTCCAGCCCGGTTCAGGGTGGGATTCCAGCCCGGTGTACGGTGGGATTCCAGCCCGGTTTAGGGTGGGATTCCAGCCCAGTTTAGGATGGGATTCTAGACCATTTTAGGATGGGATTCCAGCCCGGTTTAGGGTGGGATTCCAGCCCGGTTCAGGGTGGGATTCCAGCCTGATTTAGGGTGGGATTTCAGCCCAGTTTAGGGTGGGATTCTAGCGTATTTAAGATGGGATTCTGGCATGTTTTAGGATGGGATTCCAGCTCGGTTTAGGGTGGGATTCCAGCCCGGTTTAGGGTGGGATTCCAGCCCGATTTAGGGTGGGATTCCAGCCCGGTTCAGGGTGAGATTCCAGCCCGGTTTCAGATGGGATTCCAGCCCGCTTCAAGGTGGGATTCCAGCCCGATTTAGGGTGGGATTCCAGCTCGGTTTAGGATGGGATTCCAGCCCGGTTTAGGGTGGGATTCCAGCCCGGTTTAGGGTGGGATTCCAGCATGGTTTAGGGTGGGATTCCAGCCTGGTTTCAGATGGGATTCCAGCCCGATTTAGGGTGGGATTCCAGCCCAGTTTAGGGTGGGATTCCAGCCCGGTTTAGGGTGGGATTCCAGCTCAGTTTAGGGTGGGATTCCAACCCGGTGTAGGGTGGGATTCCAGCATGGTTCAGGGTGGGATTCCAGCCCGGTTTAGGGTGGGATTCCAGCCCAGTTTAGGGTGGGATTCTAGATCATTTTAGGATGGGATTCCAGCCTGATTTCAAATGGGATTCCAGCCCAATTTAGGGTGGGATTCCAGCCCAATTTAGGGTGGGATTCCAGCCCGATTTAGGGTGGGATTCCAGCCCGATTTAGGGTGGGATTCCAGCCTGGTTTAGGGTGGGATTCCAGCATGGTTCAGGGTGGGATTCCAGCCCGGTGCAGGGTGGGATTCCAGCCCGGTTTAGGGTGGGATTCCATCCCAGTTTAGGATGGGATTCTAGATCATTTTAGGGTGGGATTCTAGACCATTTTAGGATGTCATTCTGTCTCAGTTTAGGATGGGATTCCAGCCCGGTTTAGGGTGGGATTCCAGCCCGATTCAGGGTGGGATTCCAGCATGGTTTAGGGTGGGATTCCAGCTCGGTTTAGGATGGGATTTCAGCCCGATTTAGGGTGGGATTCCAGCCCGATTCAGGGTGGGATTCCAGCCCAGTTTAGGGTGGGATTCCAGCCTGGTTCGGGGTGGGATTCCAGCCTGGTTCGGGGTGGGATTCCAGCCCGATTCAGGGTGGGATTCCAGCTCGGTTCAGGGTGGGATTCCAGCCTGGTTTCAGGTGAGATTCCAGCCCGGTTTAGGGTGGGATTCCAGCATGGTTTAGGGTGGGATTCTAGATCATTTTAGGATGTGATTCTAGACCATTTTAGGATGTCATTCTGTCTCAGTTTAGGATGGGATTTCAGCCCAGTTTAGGGTGGGATTCTAGCGTATTTAAGATGGGATTCTGGCGTGTTTTAGGATGGGATTCCAGCCCGGTTCAGGGTGGGATTCCAGCCCGGTTCAGGGTGGGATTCCAGCCCGGTTTAAGGTGGGATTCCAGCCCGATTTAGGGTGGGATTCCAGCCCGGTTTAGGGTGGGATTCCAGCCCGGTTCAGGGTGGGATTCCAGCTCGGTGTAGGGTGGGATTCCAGCTCAATTTAGGGTAGGATTCCAGCCCGATTTAGGGTGGGATTCCAGCCCGGTTTCAGGTGAGATTCCAGCCCGGTTCAGGGTGGGATTCCAGCATGGTTTATGGTGGGATTCCAGCCCGGTTCAGGGTGGGATTCCAGCATGGTTTCAGGTGAGATTCCAGCCCGGTTCAGGGTGGGATTCCAGCATGGTTTATGGTGGGATTCCAGCCCGGTTTAGGGTGGGATTCCAGCCTGGTTTCAGATGGGATTCCAGCCCGGTTTAGGGTAGGATTCCAACCCGGTTTAGGGTAGGATTCCAGCCCGGTGTAGGGTGGGATTCCAGCCTGGTTTCAGATGGGATTCCAGCCTGGTTTAGGGTGGGATTCCAGCCCGGTTTAGGGTGGGATTCCAGCCCGGTTTAGGGTAGGATTCCAACCCGGTTTAGGGTGGGATTCCAGCCCGGTGTAGGGTGGGATTCCAGCCAGGTTTAGGGTGGGATTCCAGCCCAGTTTAGGGTGGGATTCTAGCGTATTTAAGATGGGATTCTGGCATGTTTTAGGATGGGATTCCAGCCTGGTTTAGGGTGGGATTCCAGCCCGATTTAGGGTGGGATTCCAGCCCGGTTTAGGGTGGGATTCCAGCATGGTTTAGGGTGGGATTCCAGCCCGGTTCAGGGTGGGATTCCAGCCCAGTTTAGGGTGGGATTCCAGCCCGGTTCAGGGTGGGATTCCAGCATGGTTTAGGGTGGGATTCTAGACCATTTTAGGATGGGATTCTAGACCATTTTAGGATGTCATTCTGTCTCAGTTTAGGATGGGATTTCAGCCCAGTTTAGGGTGGGATTCTAGCGTATTTAAGATGGGATTCTGGCGTGTTTTAGGATGGGATTCCAGCCCGGTTCAGGGTGAGATTCCAGCCTGGTTTCAGATGGGATTCCAGCCCAGTTTAGGAGTGGACTCTAGGCCATTTTAGGATGTCATTGTGTCCCAGTTTAGGATGGGATTCCATCCCCATTTAGGGTGGGATTCTGTCCTGGTTTAGGATGGGATTCTAGTGTGTTTTAGGATGGGATTCTAGCTCATTTTCAGATGGCATTCTGTCCCAGTTTATGATGAGATTCAGGCCTGGTTTAGGATGGAATTCAAGCCCAATTTAGGATGGGATTCCAGCCCAGTTTACGATGGGATTCCAGCCCAGTTTAGGATGGGATTCAAGCCAAATTTAGGATGGGATCCCAGCCTGGTTTAGGATGGGATTCCAGCCCAGTTTAGGATGGGATTCAAGCCCAATTTAGGATGGGATCCCAGCCTGGTTTAGGATACGATTCTGTCAAAGTTTTGGATGGGATTCCAGCCGGGTTTAGGATGGGATGCTGTCCCAATTTAAGATAGGATTCTAGGGCAGTTTTGGATGGGATTCCAGCCCAGTTTAGGATGGGATCCCAGCCCTCCAGCCACATCCCATGGCGTGCCAAACTCCATCCCAGCTCCAGCCCATCCTGGGGCGTGCTGGGGATCCCTGATTGGGGATGGGGGCACAGAGAAGCCACTGCCACGATCCCGTGTCTGTGCTGGAATTCCATCGGCTTCTCCCACAGGAAAACACGACCTGCAGCATCTGGGGCAACACCACTGACTACCGGAGAACCCCGGCGGAGGAGGACCTGTCCCGCACCCCACACCTGGTACTGGCCTGCACAGGGCCAATCCTGGCTCCAGGATATCCCAAAACAGGGAAAAACCTGGGATAGGGATGGCCAATGGTTGTGGGAGGGGCACGTGGACGCTGGAATTTTTTTTGAGATTTTTAAGCCCTTCTGAAGTTTTATTTTTATTTTTCCTCTCAGCCACTGCAATTTAAGCCCCATTAATACTCAGGATTTATGGGGAGTGAGAGGATTCTCCAGCTCACAAAGATCAGGATCATTTTTTTTCCAAGGGAAAACTTGGAGGGAAAGAGCAGCACAAAACAGCAGCAAAACTGGGAAGTTTGGGGTGAAAAGGGGAGAAAATTTAAAGAATGGGGGGATTTTTTTGGCCACACAGAAGCATGGACATGTGGGATCCTCCCTCCCTCAGTGGGATTTTCCCTCCTTCTCCAGCTGTGATCCCACATTTCCCTTTGCAGAACCACAGCAACTCCGACGTGGTTTCCATCGACTGCGAGGTGAAATTGGCCCCCAACGAGGAGCTGAACCTGCACCTGCGTGGGAATCTGTGGATGAAGTCTCTGAAAGCAGTGAGTGCCCACCAGAAAATGTGGATTTCAGGGAGAAATCCCCCAAAGGAACCCTCGCACCCCAAAAATGTGGGATTTTTCCCTCCCCCAGGAAGCCCAGGAATGTATGGGGTGGTTTTTGCTCCCAAAGCCGCTTATCCTATTGGGTCGTGCATCCACAGCACCTCATTCTGGATTATTTAATTCCATAATATATTAATTAATGGGAATTTAATTAATCTAAAACTTCTTTTTGCTGCTGTTCTGCCCCACTCCCTGCCTGCCCTGCATCCTCCTCTCCCATGGATGCAAAGAGAATCCCTATGGATACAAAGCCATGGGGATGGATCCCGTTGGGAATGGGAGCTCCTTTTCCACATGGAATGCTCACCCCAGCCCATGGGGATGGGATGGATCCCGTTGGGAATGGGGGCTCCTTTTCCACGTGGGATGCTCACCCCAGCCCATGGGGATGGGATGGATCCCGTTGGGAATGGGAGCTCCTTTTCCACGTGGAATGCTCATCCCAGCCCATGGGGATGGGATGGATCCCATGGGGAATGGGGGCTCCTTTTCCACATGGAATGCTCGTCCCAGCCCATGGGGATGGGATGGATCCCGTTGGGAATGGGGGCTCCTTTTCCACGTGGGATGCTCACCCCAGCCCATGGGGATAGGATGGATCCCGTTGGGAATTGGGGCTCCTTTTCCACGTGGAATGATTGTCCCAGCTCCCAGTCCATGGGGATGGGATGGATCCCGTTGGGAATGGGGGCTCCTTTTCCACATGGAATGCTCACCCCAGCCCTCTCCGTGCAGCTGAAGTTCAAGGCACTGAAGCTCACCACGATCGCCGCGCTCCAGCGGCGCTTCCGGAGCCCCTTCGTTTTCCGGGAGGAGGATCCCAGCCGCCAGGTCAGCCCTGGGATTGGGGGCACCCGGAATTTCGGGATGCTGCCACACCCTGCCCTGATCCCCTTGGGATGGAGAGGGAACCAGGTCTGGAAAAACTCGGTGCAGCTGTGGCCAAGCTCTGATCCTGGAATCTCCCAATTCCACAGGGAAAACCCAGCCAAACCCTTGGTGCAGCATTCCCAAAGGAAGGGCTTTGCTCAGCATTCCCACTGTCCCCTTTCCCCTGCCATTCCTGCCTGGAATCCGCGGTGTTTTCTCTCCTCCAGATCACCTTTGAGATCTCCAAGCCCGAGGAATCGCAGATTCCCATCTGGATCATCCTCGGGAGCACCTTTGGAGGTCTCCTGCTCCTGGCCCTGCTGGTCCTGGCGCTCTGGAAGGTGAGCAGCTTTTGGGGGATCTTTGGAGATTCCCATGCATGGAGGAACCCTCTGGATCCATGTCCAGCACCCTAACAACTCCTAAACACCACCAAGAATCCTCAAAACCTCCTCCAAAAACCCCTTTCCCGTATATAAACGACATCCAGGACCAACTTCCAGCTGCCGTCCTGTCGGGTTTTCGGCTGTTTGAAGGGCCTGGAAAGGCCCGGGGTGGCCTTGGGGCAGCCGCGTATCAAAGGACGAGAAGAGGCTTCAGTTCTTCTTTCGGTTTTTATGTTTATTAATTGTTTATCTAAAAGATTTTCTCTCGGCCCGACAGAGCTCTGCTCAGCAGCCAGCCATGAGCACACTGTGCTGCCCTCCGGGCGGTCACCTATCTTTATACCCATGGTTACGTGTACAATATTTATCATTTTTCCCCAATACCATTTATTCTTATTACCCGGTGCACTTTCAGTAATGACCAATCCCAAAGTGCCACCATCACCACAGAAGATGGAGGAGAAGAAGAAGAAGAAGAAGGACAGGACACGCCCCAATTCCTCCATCTTACTTCTCTAAACCCCCCTGTACAGAAATCCTAAACCCTGTGTTTCACTCTCTAATTAACCAATCCCTTCACCATTCACCCCGGTGAAACCCTCCTATCCTCATACAGGTGTCGTCTCCTGTGTAGGATCAAAGTGCAGCCACCAGACACTTCTGGAACATTCCAGGACTCCCGAGCCCCCCAAGGGTGCTCTCGGTGGCACCTCAGGACTCAGATCCTGAGATCCCACACCGTCCCACTGGAATCTCCCGGGATAACAGCGGGGTTTTGTTTCCCTTCCCTCCCCACAGCTCGGGTTCTTCAAGAGCGGGAGCCGCCGGCGCAGAGAGCAGAATTCCCGGGAGCAGAATTCCCACGGGATGGAGTGACCCCGTCCCAGCTCCGGAGATTCCCGGGAATCCCGAGGGATTCGGGGCTGAGCTTGGCTTTGCAGCAGGATGAGAGAACGCCCCTTGTTGGGACGGCGCTTAAAAGCCATCAAAAAAAAACCCTCGAACCGACTGAAAATTCCCCAGAAAACTCGTCAAGAGGTGATTTCGACTGGGATTCCATTAAAAAACCCCTCAAATCAGTGGAAAATTCCCCAAAAATCACCTCAGAGGTGCTTCTAACTGGGATTCCATTAAAAACACCACAAACCAACCAAAAAGTCCCAAAAACCATCCTCAGAGGTGCTTTCAACTGGGGTTCCATTAAAAAAAAAGCCTCAAATCAACCGAAAATTCCCCAAAAATCTCCTCGGAAGTGCTTCCGACTGGGATTTCACCAAGGTGGGGACGAGGGGACACCGACGTTGAGGGGTCCCTGATGTGGAGCTGGAAAACTCCTTAAAATAAAAATATTTTCCCAAAAAATTCCCCCATGGATTGCTCCTTCCCGGGGCGGAGCTGTCGCGGATCCCGGGCTCTGCTGGCCACAGCTCTCAAACTGCCTTCGTTAACAGGAGTAATTAAGCGGAGGCGTTAATTAGTCTGAATGCACTGAATGAAATTCTTGTGATTTCAAGCACCTTAAATGCCAAATCTCCCGTGTCCAGCTGTACATAATTCTTCTAAAAACAGGAAGGAAAGAAGGGGGGAAAATATTAAAAATCCCGCCCAAAAAAAACCCAAAAAAAAGCAAACCACAAGCTTAGAAATAAATTTGAAAAAATTTAAAATCGTGGAAAGAATTAATTGAAAAGCAGTTTGATGAGTTTTGTCCCAGCAGAGCAGTTTGGGGAGCCCACGTGTATCATACCTGTACATAGCTGGTGCCATGGAAATCATGGAATTTTAAGGGCAGGAATGCCCTTGGCATAGCAGAATTATTTATGCTAATATTAATTTTATGGAGAAGAGGGAAGAGGATTTTTCTGGATGCAGGGTGAGGTTCGGGACATAGTGTTCCTGGCATTTTTTAAGGATTAAAAATATGGTATTTTAAAAATTCCTGGTGTCTGTTCCATTTGTTCTGTGGATATGAGGGGGAATGCTCTAGCACCGGGGCGGGGATGGATCCTGGAATTTTTCCATCATTGATTTCCAAGGGATGTGAGGTTTTCCAAGGATGTTTGAAAAGGATGAGCAGCCAAGTGAAGCCTTTGGAAGACTCAAACATGGGAAAAAATGGCATAAAAAAACTTAAATTAAATTAATTAAATTAAATTAAACCCTCAGCTGGAGTGGGAATTGTGCATTTCCCAGTTTTTGGTGGACTGGGGGCTCGGGGAAAAGCCAGAGAGCCCAACAGGATCCTCCCGACCACATTCCCAGGATCTGGATCCCGGCACAGAGAGGGAAAGGGATGGAGAGCGGGAAGGAAGGGGCAGGCTCCTTCAGGATTTTTATATATATATATATATATATATATATATATATATATATATATATATATATAAAACATAATTATTTTAATATACATTTTATACATCTATGTTTTAATATATGTATACACATATATACATACGTAAATATATACATACACAAATATACACATACATATATATGTATATATCTATATATCTCTATGTATATGTATACAAAAAATGCATATATATGCATAAATATGTATGTATATGCAAGTATAAAATATATATCAGATTATGTATGTAATTAGATATATTTATACATATAAATATATAATATATATATCAATATATTTACATTTTATATACACACATATTATTTATATTTATATTATTTTTGTTATTTATGTATAAGTATATATGTTGTGTGTATATATCTATATCTATATCTATATCTATATCTATATCTATATCTATTAAATCTAATATCTATATTATGTGTATTAAATCGTACATATATCTATTATATGTGTAATATAGATAATATTTATATTATACCATATATACTATATATACTATAATACTACATATCCTATATATAAAATAATAATATATATTATATACGTACATATGACACGTATAATATATATTATATTTTCATAAATATGTTCATAATATATATATGCATATATATAGTGTATATTATACATTATCTATAAGTATACATATAATTTATGTATATGTGTATATAATATATATCTATAAAATATATATGTCTTCATATAATATATATATATACATAAATATATAAATATATACCATTTATATATTTTACTTATAGCTAAATATATTATATATATTTAAATATATTTACTTATATATAAAATATATGCACACATATGTAATTTATATATATATTTGTGGTTTTATATCTATGGACATATATCTACACACACTTTATGTGCATATACATTTATAAATAATTTTTAGAAAATGTTTATACATGTGCATATGTCTACAAATATAACTTAGATGTATATATGTATATGTATATATATATACACACACATAAAATATATGTGTGTATGTACTTCTATATACATGTATATATATAAATACATTAAATATATAAAATATATGTGTGTGTGTATACATAAAAATACAAAGCATGCTTTATATTTTATTTCTATATCTAGCTATAATTTATATAAATATATTTTAATAAGTTTTCTATAAATATACAATATTTATTATATATAGACATTGATATGCTTTTATACATACATCTATATATTTATATATACACACATTGGTATATTTATATATATGAATACACTAATATATTTATATATATAAATACACGGATATGTTTTATATATATATAAATACATTGATATATTTTATATATATTACAAATACATTGATATATTTATATATAAATACACAGATGTTTTATATATATATAAATACATTTATATATTTTTTATATGTTACAAATACACTAATATATTTATATATATACACGGATATGTTTTATATATAAATACATTGATATATTTTATATATATTACAAATACATTGATATATTTATATATATAAATACACGGATGTTTTATATATATATAAATACATTTATATATTTTTTATATATTACAAATACACTAATATATTTATATATATATACACGGATGTTTTATATATATAAATACATTTATATATTTTTAATATATTACAAATACACTGATATATTTATATATATATACACGGATGTTTTATATATATATAAATACATTTATATATTTTTTATATATTACAAATACACTGATATATTTATATATATATACGGATGTTTTATATATATAAATACATTGATATATTTTATATATATTACAAATACAGTGATATATTTATATATATATACACGGATGTTTTATATATATATAAATACATCGATATATTTTTATATATTACAAATACACTGATATATTTATATATATAAATACACGGATGTTTTATATATATATAAATACATCGATATATTTTATATATTACAAATACACTAATATATTTATATATATATATACATGGATGTTTTTTATATATATATATATATATATATATATATATATATATATATTTTATCAGGGGCTTTAAATAACAGGGAGAGAAAGGGCAACCTCACAGTGTTTAATGCTTGGGAGGAAAACTCCAGATCCTGGAGATCTCAGGATTCCCAAGGCTGCACCCACAGGTGTTCCCTGCAGATGAGAGCTCTTGCATTTTGGAATCAACAGCCAGGAATTTTTATTGTTGCTTTGGAGTTCTCCTCAGGAAAATGACACCTCCCACTAGCCCAGACTTACCTTAGGACAATTCCAGAGATGTGGAAGTCACAGCTCCTTCGGAAAACCTGATCCTAAACCCAACCCTAAAGCTTTTCCCTCAAAGGACACAAACCCCGGACAAAAAAAACCCAGGAATTCCAAGGTAATTCCACATTCAATGTTTATTTCTTTGTCATACAAATAGAAACGTGTGCCCCAAATCTCGCCTGAAAGTTCTACCTGGATTGCTTTTTTAAAAAAAAAAACCCCACGGAACATTCGTTCATCCTGACGGTTAAAAAGCTGCGTGGGAAAGGAACAGAGGGTTCAGGAGCCTTGTCCCAACAAGTGACATTTTCCTGCTGGAGCATCTGCCACTTCTCCCAAAAGCTCTCAAGCCACAACGTCCCCGTACAATCACTCATCAGCAAAGAGGCTGATGAGAGGAGAATTTTTTAATTTTTTTTTTGTAAAAATCAGTTTTTAAGAAGAGATTTTTCCTACTGGAAGGAGTAAAAACCGTGAAAAACCCTCGAGTCCAATTCAGGGAGGCACAGACTCCAACGCTTCTTGGAAAAGCCAGGTTCAAGGAAGACTCTCTTTGGCGGCTCCGTCAGGAAGATACAGCATCTGGAATCCAAGAGTGCAGCTGGACAGACTTTGAGTCAAAATAAAGGTGCGTGTTGAGCGTCGAAACAACAGAAAAAAAACCCAAGTCCAAAGCGGTTTGAAATGTTGGGACACACACACAAACACAAATTCCCTACCCAGTTTCTAGGGATCCATGCATGATGTCTGGATAGGAGCGACGGAGCTACGGAGAAAGGAACGATGATTGCGGTTATTTTCGGTCGGCGTGGAAGTGGGTTTTGTCCATAGGTTATTCAATACTTACTGGAGCAGTGTCAGTGAAGAGCCTGATAATGGAATTCAGCCCCTCAGAGCTGAATTTCCACCTGCATTTCCTAACAGAGCATCCCTCACGTCTGTAGCTGTAAATTTTCATTAAAACACAACTTTTTAAACGTTACCAACATCTTCAGCACGAGCTGAAAGGCATAAAAGCCTTGGTGAGGTATGAGAGCAATGCACTGCTCTGGGGCTGGACACTCCACTTTTAACCCAACTACCACAGAATTCCCAATTTTTCTTTTCCCACCTCACTGTGAGGAGTTTGAAATCCAATTGTGCGAATCGTGTCGGACACGACAGGAGTTACCTGGGGGATTCTTCTCGCCTCGTTTAGAAAACCAAGAGCTAACGAAGGGATTCATTTAATCAAAAACAGAAAAGGACCAAAATCTCAAACATCAGATTCAGCTACAGGACAACGATGTGGCTTTTCCTGCCCCCCCGCCCTCCACCATCTCCACCCGAGAACTGAGGCCGCAGACGGAATCCAGAGGAACCCAAAACCAAAGGAATGGAGAAAAACAACTTCATGGACACGGGTGTATTCTGCTGTCTGGTGTTGTCCCGGGATAGCACCACCACAAAAAGGTTGGACACGGCCTAGTGGAACTGGACAAACTCCTCCAGAGTTCTGGGGATCTGGTTTTGGTAGCTGATGTTGTAGATCCGCACGGCGCGGGCAGCCAGGCACTTGAGACTCAGCTTCATTTGAGTTTTAAGGAGGATTTCGGACACCCCGGTGGTACTTTTATCCAGAGGGGTTTTCTTCTGCTTGTTGGTCATGTCCGTGTGGGCGCCGGCCTCCACCAGGCTGATGATGATGGAGTGCAACGTCAAGAAGTCGCTGATGGGCCGGTGGTACTGCACGATGATGTGCAGGGGGCTGTTGCCCTCGTTGTCCACGGCGTTGACGTCGGCGCCGCAGTCCAGCAGCAGCTTGGTGACCAGGGCGTTGGGGAAGCTGCACACGTCGTTGGTGTGGAAGTCGTCCACGGGCGTGCCCGAGTTGACGGCGTGGTGCAGCAGGCTGGAGCCGTCGCGCGTGCGCGGGTCCAGGTGGATCAGGTTGTAGATCTGCTTGTTGATGCGGGACTGGTCGTCCTCGCTGCACTGCGTCTTGGTGGAGATGCACACCAGGTAGAGGAAGGTGAAGATGTTGCACTCGTAGTTGTCCATGGCCGTGTGGATGTCGGCGTCCGGCGTGGTTTTGATGCGCGCCATGCCCTGCTCGATCTCCAGCACGCTGCAGCGCAGCACGCTCTCGATGTCCTTGGCTTTCACGGGCTCGTTCAGGTGGATCATCTGGGAGAACACCTGGGCGAACCTCAGCAGGTCCTTGTGGGTGTTCCTGTTGCCCTTCTGCCGCAGGTGCAGGGCGTGGAGCCAGAGCTTGATGCACTGCTCGAACTCCATGTTGTCCGCGTAGACCGCGCCCCGGTAAATGATGGGGTGGGAGACGTCGATATTGTCCGAGCCCAGGATTCTCTCCCGCACTATGAGGCCTTCCATGTGAAGGGCATCTCTGTCCTGCCTGATGGACTCTAGCTCCTGAGGGGTCCTGCATTCCGACCTGTTTCCGTAAGCCTCGATCTGGGGAAGCACCTCCTTCTCGATGACGTTCTCGCTGTCGCGGTACCTCTCCAGCATGGCTAAATATAAATAGTGGTAAGTCTTCAAAATGTCGTAGTTCTCCCTGTCGTTGGCAAACGAGGCCCCCAGCAGCTCCAGAGCTTCGATCCTGCTCCTCCTGTCGCAGTCGGCGTGAGCCAGCAGCAGCTCCACCACGTCGGCCTTGCAGCTCTCGGCGGCCACCTTGAGCGGCGTCATGCCGTGGCCATTGACCATCATGGCCGCCTTCCACTTGACCAGCTCCCTGACGATCTCCAGGTGCCCGGCCTCGGCGGCAAAGTGCAGGGCGGTGGCCCCGCAGTGGGCCTTGGCGTTGGGGTCGGCGCGCTGCTCCAGCAGGTAGCGCACCACGTCCGTGTGGCCCTTGTAGGCCGCGATCATCAGGCACGTGTTGTCGTACTTGTTGGCGATGCTGATGTTGGCGTTGTTCTCCACCAGGTACTTGACGATGTCCAGCCGGCCATCGAAGCAGGCCGCCCGCAGCGGCGTCGAGTTGGTCACCGTGGTGTGGTTGACGTTGGCGCCGTGGCTCACCAGCAGCTTGACCACCTCGAAGTGGCCGGCGCCGGCCGCGCACCACAGCGCGGTGGCGCCGTCGATGACGAAGCTGGGGACGAGAGGACAGGGAAGAATTAGGCCGATGCTCTCCCAAAAAGCATCCCACACCCAGCCACCAAAATGGGGATTTCACAGCCAGCCCGTGCCTGGATTCCGAGGAACTCACCATGGGGATGGCCATGGCCAAGGAATGAGGCCAAGGGAGCACACGGAGAGTTGCAAGTTGGAGCTCCAAGGCAGCCCAAAGGGGTTTGGCCACCTTGAAGATCCCACTTACAAACTCCAGCCTCAGTTTAGAGAGGTCTGGCAAGAACAGTTCTAAAATTATCCCTTCAGTGCCACAGAAGTGTATATTAAAAACCAAGAAAAACCTTAAAATGGATATTTTGACACACAAAAAAAAAATCAGATTTAGACACCAGCAACAGCCCTGGCTTCAAAACTTCCAATCACTTCCCCTGTCCCCTCTCCCTGAGCTGCAGCTCCCCAGCGCTTCCCTATTTGAGATCCCGTGCCCTGAATCAGCCTGGCAACACAAATGGAACTTCAGGAAGAAAATAAAACCCAAAAAAGCAGAAGTTTCTGGGCTGGGCTGCTCCACAGAGCTGTGTCACATGAATAACAGGGAAATGAGGGGACAGATCCTTCTTTTTAAGCTGTTTTTATTCCCTTAAACCCAGCACACAAAATAAAGGATTTGCCTTTCCCATTCCCTGGATTCTGAAGGATTTAAATGAAGAAACAGGCAGGATTCACACACCCTCAGGGAAAGCCCCAAACACACAGGAAGGACAAATATTTTCAAACAGCCACGTTCCCCAGAGTTAAAATATGGTAAGATCAGCTGAAATTGCACTTTCACAGCAATTTTTAATTATTATAAAGCCCTCGCAGCTCCACAGCAACTGTTTGTAAATCCAACACCTCCAGAGGCTCTTCAGGATCTCAGAGAGAATTCCCAGCGAGGAGTTCCTGATTTTGTAAATAACTCCATTAAAATATTTATGCACTGAAGCGGGAGGAGAGTCAGGAGGGGGGGATTTTTCATGAAGCCCAGGTGATTTGTTGGTGTTTTGAGGTTCCAAGTGGGAAGTTCCAACCTTATCTGAGGAACAACAATCCCCGGGGATCACATGGGCTCTGCATCCATTGTGCCTCCCACAGCTCCTCCTTCAATCCGTGCCAGGCACGGCCTCTGGAAAACATCCCCACCCAGCCAGGCACAATTCCAGCATCTGCTGTCTGTCAGGAGGTGCTTCCTCCAGGAATTCTCACCCTGCTTCTGATTGGGGGAAAAAAGACCCCAAAAAAAACCCCAAAAACACCAAAAAAACAAAGTCAAAAATCAAGAAAAAAACAAAACAATAACAATTAAAAAATAAAAAACAACCACAAAAAAACCCCAAAACAAACCGAGCTGGAAGGGAAAAGGAAGGAATAAAAAACCACACAGGGAAGTGGTTCTGTATGAAAACTGATCAGTGTGAGAACCCTTCCCAATGGCACTGTCACCTGCAGCAGCAAAAATGTCCCCAAAAGGCCACTCTGGCCCAGCAGAAGCTCTCTGGGCTGTGAATATTATCCTGTGAATATTATTGCCCACAGCTTCACATGGGGAATTCCTAAATGGAAAAGTCATTTATGGCTCATAAAGCATCAGGTGGGATCTCCAACCACACAGGCATTTTTACCAGAAAACCACCAAACTGTGACCTCACTGTGGCCTCCAACACCCACGTGATGTTTAGGTGGGGATGTCATGAATTCACATCTAAAAACAGCAGCAAGGAGGGCCCTGGGCACTGCCAGCCTGGGAAAATCAGAGATCAGATCCTCCCGGGAGCCCACAGAGGGCAGGGAGCGATCACAGATCGCTGAACAGCCTGGGAAGGGACACACAAGGGCCATCAAAGCCCAGAATGCTGAGCTGGACAGGGCCAACCAGGGCCACCAGGTCACAGAATGTCCTGAGCTGGAAGGGAGACACAAGCACCACCCAGTCACAGAATAGTCTGAGGTAGGGAGAACCCACAAGGACCAACAAGTCACAGAATCCTGAGCTGGAAGGGCTCCACAAAGACATCAAGTGACAGAGTACTGAGCTGGAAGGGCCCACAAGAACCACCAAGTTATGGAATAGTCTGAGTTGGGAGCACAAGACGAGCCCAAGCTGAAAAGAACCCACAAGGGCCATAGAGCTGGAAGGGCTCCACAAGGACCACCAGGTCATGGAACAGCCTGAGCTGGAAGGGCCCCACAAGGAGCACCAAATCACAAAATAACCCGAGTTGAAAAATACCCACACGGGCCACCAAGTCACAGAACACTTTGCTGTAGGAGATCCACAAGCACCACCAAGTCACGGAATAATCTGAGACCAGCACGTCACAGAAGAGCCAGAGCTGAAGAGAACCCAGCACCGAACCACAGAAGCCACAAAGCCCATGGGCTCACGGAACCCCCTGCGCTGGGGAGGCTCCCGAGCCCCGCCGAGCCCCGGAGCAGCGGGAGCCGCCCGAGGCCCGCCCGGCCCGCCCAGCCCCGCTCTCCCCGAGCCGCCCAGGCCGCGCCCGGCCTGTCCGATCCGGGCCGGGCCTCACGTACCCGTCGAAGCGGACGGTGCCGGTCTGCTGCGTGTGGACGCGGTAATGCTCAAGCAGCAGCCGCACCACCTTGGCGTGCCCGTTGCGGGCGGCGATGATGAGCGGCGTGGAGCGCTGCCCGCCGTGCTGGCTCACGTAGCCCAGCAGGTACTTGATGTCGCTCTCGGAGCGGTTCAGCAGCAGCGCGGCCAGGGTGAGCACGCGGCCCTCGCTGGCCGCCTTGTACACGTACCCCGCCAGCCCCTCCATGGCCGCCTCCGCCTCCGCGCGGCCCCGCCGCCCGCAACGGCCCCGCTCGGGCCGGCCCGGCTCTGCCCCGGCCCGCTCCGTCCTGGCGCGGCGCCCCGCGGGGCGCACATGCGGCCGCCCCGGGGCCCGCCGCCCCCGGCCCCGCTCCCGGCGTTGCTGCCCCGGCCCCGGCGGGAGCGCAGCCGCCGCCCGGCAGGCAAGGCGCGGCCCCCCCGCCCGGAGCGCGGGCCCCGCCGGCACCGCCGCGCTCCGCCCCGGAACCGCTCGGCAGCGCCCGCCCGCCGCAGCGGGGCCGGCCGGCAGCGGCCGCCCGGGCAGCGCGTTCCGGGAGCAGCGGCGGCCCCAGAGCCGGGCCGGGAGCGGGGCCTGAGGGGCCGCGGCAACACAGCCGGGCAGAGTTCAAGGAATAAAGCGGGGATTTATTAAAGGCCTTCAAAGGATACACCTTGAGCAGTGCAAGGGCCTGGCTGTGGCTGCACCCGAGCAGGTCACACATTTTCACACTTGTATAAGTTTTGGTTCATTTCCATATTGGGGTTCATTGTCCAATTGCAGCTCCACGATATGCAGTCCCATCCTCCCAGATTGCTCTCTTCAATTCGCTGTTGTTTGCACTTTTTGGGCCTGAAGCTGCAGCAGTGCCCTTGGTTCTGGGCCTGGAAAAGGATTGTTTTGTCTGACTGAACCATGAAGAGAACTTGCTAACAGTTTATATGAAGTTCAGTTATACACCAATGTAGTACAGAATCTGGAAAATATCAAAGCTGAAACTTAAGGCATCAGCAGCACTGCCAGGGCACATCCCTAAAACACAATAACACAGACAACTGCTCGTGTCACCAGCTCAGCTTTTCATCCTCATTTCCACTGCATGACCACTGAGCTTGGAAAATACCTGCGAGGTCACTGAGTCCCACCGTGTCACCAGCACCACATCCAGGAATTCCCTGGACACCTGCAGGCATGGGCACTCCAAACCCCCCTGGGCAGCCCCTGACCACCCTTTCCATGGAGAAATTCCTTCTGATGTCCAACCTAAATCCAACCTAAACCTCAACTGTGGTGCAGTTTAAGAAAATGCCTTCGAATCTTGTCCCTGTTCCCTGGGAGCTGAGCCAGACCCTCCCTGGCTGCCCCTCCTGTCAGGGAGTGTGGAGAGCAAGATTGGGTTGGGTTGGGTTGGGTTGGGTTGGGTTGGTTGGACTGGATTGGGTTGGATTGGGTTGGGCTGGAATTTGCTCATTTGGGCTGGGCTGGGCTGGGCCAGGTTCAGCTGGACTGGGTTTGGCTGAGCTGGGTTTTGTTGGGTTGGGTGAGACTGGACTGACCTCAGTTGGGTTCAGCTGAGCTGGTTTGGGCTGGGTTTGGCTCAGTTTGGGTTTTTTAAGCCAGCCCCAGCAGCTCCCATCACCCCCAGCACACACGGGACCCTCACCCCTGGTTTTGGGGACCCCTTGTCACACACCTGTCACCTCAGCCCCCTGCTGGGCCACCTCCCTGGCTGCTGGTGACACGAGCCACCAGCAGTAAGGGGACACCACCCCGGGCCCATCTGCTGCCCCATTGTCCTGTGCGGGATCCGGTCTCAGCGCCGTTAATTTTTAACCTGGAGTCCTGACACCGGAGCCGCGGCTCTTTGTGGGATGTGCATTATTCATGGAGCAGCAGCCGGAGCCCGGAGAGCCCGGGGGACACCAGGGGACACCAGGGGACACGAGCCAGGCCTGTCTAGAGCCACGTAGCCGTGTCAGGCTCAGGGTGACAAGCAGGGTCCTGGTAAGATTAAGTGGCTCCGTTATCTCGGTGATCTCCAACACTTTTCAGGGATATTTCCCCAGGTGTCGCCCCTGTCCTGCTGGGGGAGCAGGGATGGCGTGGGGAGGGTCCCCTGCTCCTCGAGAGGGACCAAGATCTCCCTTCTGCTGCTGCTGGGAGCCCCCTCAGCTTCACTGGGACCAGAACTCCTCAGTGGAACACACAGCTCCTCCCAGGGATTGTCCTGTTCCCATCCCGTGTCACCCTGTGCACATCCAAGGGAACGGGGACAGGGTGTGACACACGGAGCTCCCATCCCAGGGGTGATGGAGCCTCCGTGCCCAGACCAAGCCCTCCAGGAGGGGTTTGGTGCCTCAAACTCTTCCCTGTGAGGGTGGGGAGGCCCTGCCTGTGGCTGCCACATCCCTGGAAGTGTCCAAGGCCAGGTTGGACAGGATAACCTGGGATAATCCTGGGAAAATATCCCTGCCCGTGGCAGGATGCACCTCCTGATTTTGACTGAAAACTCCAAACCCCAGCGAGTGAAAATTCCATAAGCTGCGAATCCCTCCCAGCCTGGGCGTGACCCCATCCCCATGGATTTATCCAGCCAAAACCGAGAGCAGGCAGCCAACAGAGCAGGGCACCCACTGCGAATAACCCAGGGCAATGGAAACTCGGGAAAAGCAGCGTGGCCAGACCCCCGGAGAGCTCCAGCTCCTCATTCCCAATGAACCCGGGGCTCGGAGCGATGGATCCGCACGGAATGCCCTGAGCGTCCCCTGCCCGGGGATCCGGGATATTCCTCCCTGATCCCCGGGGTATTCCTCCCTGATCCCAGTCTGGGGCACTCCGGTGTGCCCCTCACAGCCGGGGCTACCCCGACCCCGCCGCTCTCCCGGTGTGTGACCCGGCAGGCCGGGCCGGGCCGGGCAAGCAGCGGGGCCGGCGCTGCCCCTGCCCGGGGATCCGGGGATTCCTCCCTGATCCCGGGGGATTCCTCCCTGATCCCAGTCTAGACCATTCCGGTGTGCCCCTCACAGCCGGGGTTACCCCGACCCGCCGCTCTCCCGGTGTGTGCCCGGCAGGCCGAACCGGAGGAGCGGGGCCGGCGCTGCCCCTGCCCGGGGATCCGGGGATTCCTCCCTGATCCCCGGGGTATTCCTCTCTGATCCCCGGGGGATTCCTCCCTGATCCCAGTCTAGACCATTCCGGTGTGCCCCTCACAGCCGGGGCTACCCCGACCCCGCCGCTCTCCCGGTGTGTGACTGGCAGGCCGGGCCGGGCCGGGCCAGGCCGGGCAAGGAGCGGGGCCGGCGCTGCCCCTGCCCGGGGATCCGGGGTATTCCTCCCTGATCCCGGTCTAGACCATTCCGGTGTGCCCCTCACAGCCAGGGTTACCCCGACCCCGCCGCTCTCCCGGTGTGTGCCCGGCAGGCCGAACCGGAGGAGCGGGGCCGGCGCTGCCCCCGCCCCGCCGGGCGGGCCCGGGGCCGCCCCCGCGCAGCCGCGGCTGCTCTGGGGCCGGGCCGGGAGCTCCCGGCAGCGGGGTCGGCCCCGGCACCGCCACAGCAGCGGCAGCGGCCCCGGGAGCGGCTCCGGGAGCCCGGGCCGGGCGGATGCAGGGTTCGGCGCGGCGCCGGCCCTTCCCGGCCGCGGCCCCGGGCTCGCCCCCGCCCGCCGGGCCGCTCTACCCGGGCAGGTGAGTGAGCGCGGCCGGGGCTCGGGAACGGGAAAATCCACCCCGGGTTCACTGGGGATCCTCACCGCATCCAACACCCCCGGGTCAGCCCGCCCCGAGCCCCCCGGGACAGCCCGGCCCCTGCTCGGGTACCACCCCCGGTGCTGCGGGGCCCGGAGCATCCCCAGGGTCGGGATCCGGGACATCCCCAGGGTTGGAGTCCAGGAGATCCCCAGGGTCGGGATCCGGGACATCCCCAGGCTCAGAGTCCCTCAAGGTTCCCCCACTCAGCTTTGTCCATAGCATCCCGGCGTACCTGGGTTATCTCAGCCGGTCCAGGGTTTGGCAGGCTCTTCCAGGGAGCCACAGCATTCTCAGCTCATCCAGGGTACCCCATCCTCACCCTCCAGCTCTCGGGGTTTATTGAAGCATCCCACAGCGGTTTGGGGTGGAAAGGACCTTAAAGATCCTGTGGGTCCAGGGCAGGAACACTTCCACGGATTTTGGACCGCGGGCAGCCCAAGCTCGGGGCTGCTCCAGCTGATCCCGTTCTGGTCTGGGCACCAGGAGAGGCATTGATCCGCTTTTCCTGCAGGGAGCTGAAGGTGCAGAGGTGCTGGGGGGGCATTTTGTGGAAAGGCTCCATCGGGGCTGATCCTCGGGGTTGGATCCTCGGCAGAGGGGGCTGGAGCAGGAGCTGAAGGTGACGCTGCATCCCGAGCATCCCATCCCGGTGCTGGAATCCCGCCGCATTTTCAGCCCTCAGCTCAACTCCTGCGAGTTGGGATTTCTCTTCATCATGCAAAAGTTAAAAATAGTTGCACTTAATTCAGCACTTTTCACCTTGCTGAAGAGGCCGGGAGGAGCCTCCCCACAGGGTCGGGTCAGCGATGGTGACAGCCTGGCGCTCTCCTGCCCTGCCCGCTCGCCAGCTTTGTCATCCCGCAGCTCCCAGAGCCGGGGGAGCGCAGCCCTGGCGTGGGGCGGCAGCTCTGCCTCCTGCCAGCGCTGCTCCAGGGCTCCGTGTCCCTGTGTCCCCTCCAGGCACGGCGCGGGCAAGGCCGAGGACACCTTCAAGACGCCCCCGTTCCACCTGGACCTGTGGTTCTACTTCACCCTGCAGAACTGGGTGCTGGATTTCGGGCGCCCCATCGCCATGGTGAGTGAGGGGACACGGTCAGGGCCAAGCCAGCTCCAGCCTCTGTTCCCTGTTCTCTCTCCCACACCTTTGTTTCACACCTGGGAGTTTCCTCCTGCCATTCCCCATTCTTGCATCCCAGAGCCTGGGGCTGCAGCTCCCGGGAGTGGCCATTCCATTTCAATGGGATTTTTTCAAGCTGGAAGCTGGCAGAAGGTTCAGGAAGATCCAGGAATCCCAAGTGCTTTCCTTGTCCCCACAGCTTGCCAGCACCGGGCAGGGATGGGAGTGGAAACTTCCAGAGGGTGATTTTTGGGAAGTTTGCTCCCAACCCTCTGAAGCCCAGCTGAGCATTCCCAAGCAATCCAAACGTTTTCCCTCTCCCATGATCACGAATGTGCTGCTCTTCCCTCTCTCCTCAGATCATCCTCCCTCTGGAATGGTTCCCTCTGAACAAACCCAGCGCTGGAGATTATTTCCACATGGCTTACAACGTTATCACCCCCTTCCTGCTGCTGAAGGTAAGCCTGGCAATGTCCAGGGGTTCCCCATTCCCAATTTTGTAAAGTTTCAGAGGTTCTGAGGGTGTTGGTTATTCCCAAATTGCTGCCAGTAAGGAAGAGTTAAGTGGATTTGTGATGCCTCCTCAATTTCCTGCATGTCCAGAGCAAATCCCCCTGGAATTCTGGCTCCAGGAGGAGTCAGAGCTGAAGGTAAACCCGGGAATGTTCAGGGGTTTTCCATTCCAGGTTCTGCAAAGGCTCAGAGGATTTTAGGATGTTGGTTATTCCCAAATTCCTTCCAGCAAGGAGGAATTTTCCACTCCAGGAGGGATTTGTGGTGCCACCTTTTAATTTCCTGCATATCCAAAGCAAATCACTTCCCCTGAAATTCTGGCTTCAGGAGGGGTCAGAGCTGTTCCCAAATGATATTTTTAGGACAATATCCACCCCTGGATTAAAAGGCAGCTGGAAGCAGAGTGGATTTTCTGAATTGTTCAGAGCTTAATTCCACTTGATCTTTGACATTGGAATTGTGGCCGGAGCTGGAATTTATCTGGCTCCAGCTGCCAACCTCTGGATCCCATGAACCATTCCCGAGGTGAAACCCTGTCAGATCATTAGGAATCTATTCCCATTAAACACTTGGGGAGAAAGCAATTATAAATCTATTTTAACCTTCATTAGCTGGGAACTGAGTTACGGCCTGAGGTGGGAATGATTCCCTGTCGGTATTCCAGGAGGATTTCAAGGCTGGGGGCAAAAAGGGAATATCCAGGAGGTGGGAGCTGCCCTTTGCCAGGTGGTTTCTGCAGGGCTCACCCTCAGGGAGATGCAGGGTGCATTTCCCTGGGCCAGGGACATGTCCCACCCTGCAGGACCTTGTGCTCTCCTTGTCCTCCTGTCACGTCCGTGCCGCAGCTCCGGGGGAAGGGAAGGCTAAGCCTCCAAATTAAACCCAAATAAGGTCAAAATTAAACGCAAATAAGGAGCTTTTCCCTGCCTGGGGAGGGCTGCAAAGCTGATTTAGGGAGAGGGCTGATCCCAGAGCTGACCCAGCCAAAGCTGGAAAACTCCTGGGGCTTGGGATCTGCCTCGGGAGCTCTTCCTGCTGTGCAAGCTCAGTGTGGAGCTGCATCCCAAAATTCCTGCTGCTGTTCCAAGGCTTGTCCTGGACCCTGAGCCAGCCTCAGGTGCTCGAGATGGGGCAGGGAGAGAGCCCAGCACTGCAAGTGGTGCCCAAAAATTGCCCCGAGTGGTTTTGTGGCTCCTCCTGGCTGTGGGGTCAAACTGTGGGGAGCTGAGTCCCATTCCATGGGGAAGGAAGGGAACAGGAGCCCCAAAATGCTCACCTGGGGAACCCTGAAGCTCTCTGTGGGGAGCTGAGTCCCATTCCATGGGGAAGGAAGGGAACAGGACCCCCAAAATGCTCACCTGGGGAACCCTGAAGCTCTCTGTGGAGCTGAGTCCCATTCCATGGGGAAGGAAGGGAACAGGAGCCCAAAACTGCTCACCTGGGGAACCCTGAAGCTCTCTGTGGAGCTGAGTCCCATTCCATGGGGAAGGAAGGGAACAGGACCCCAAAATGTTCACCTGGGGAATCCTGAAGCTCTCTGTGGGGAGCTGAGTCCCATTCCATGGGGAAGGAAGGGAACAGGACCCCCAAAATGCTCACCTGGGGAACCCTGAAGATCTCTGTGGAGCTGAGTCCCATTCCATGGGGAAGGAAGGGAACAGGACCCCAAAATGCTCACCTGGGGAACCCTGAAGCTCTCTGTGGGGAGCTGAGTCCCATTCCATGGGGAAGGAAGGGAACAGGACCCCAAAATGCTCACCTGGGGAACCCTGAAGCTCTCTGTGGAGCTGAGTCTCATTCCACGGGGAAGGAAGGGAACAGGACCCCAAAATGCTCACCTGGGGAACCCTGAAGCTCTCTGTGGAGCTGACTCTCAATTCATGGGGAAGGAAGGGAACAGGACCCCAAAATGTTCACCTGGGGAACCCTGAAGCTCTCTGTGGAGCTGAGTCCCATTCCATGGGGAAGGAAGGGAACAGGACCCCAAAATGCTCACCTGGGGAACCCTGAAGCTCTCTGTGGAGCTGAGTCCCATTCCATGGGGAAGGAAGGGAACAGGAGCCCCAAAACGCTCACCTGGGGAATCCTGAAGTGTCCAGGCAGGGTGGGAAGCGTGAGGAGCTCTGTGCTGGCGGCTCTGCTGCCACTGGAGGGCACATCCACGCTCCCAGCCCTCTCCAGAGGCAGGAGAACCACGGCCCTTTGATGAGGAAACCCTCGTGAACAGCAAACCAAACAAAATCCTGGGGTTGAAAGCAGCAGAAACCCCTTTAGGGGTTTTCCTCCCAGAGTTACCCTAAGCCAGGACAGGTTGTTCCATCTTTGAGAAAAAGGGATTTGGCTGAACTTTCCTGAGTTGAAAACCTGAGGGCCAGTGCTTAAAACCAGGCCTGTGACGCCTGATTTGAAGCACCCTGGCAGAATGACAATATTGGTCTTGGAATATTTAGCTTGGGTTCATTTAAAATTGCACTAAATGCCATTTCTGATTGCTATCCCAATAAACCAAGGCTATCTGTTGCTGCTATGACGTGAAACTCTTGGGATGTGTTGTAGTAGCAGCTTCCAGTGCAAGGCAGAGTGCTGGGATTGGATTTTGGTGAGATGCAGAAAGCAATCCCTTCTCTTCAGCACAGCCCAACTCACCAGCTCCTGGTGCCAAAACCACAAAACCTGTGCTTTTGACCCCAGTATGAGTTCACTCAGGAGTCAGACTCGATGATTTTTTGGGGTCCTTTCGAACTCAGGATATTTTGGGGTTTTTGGTGATGAATTTGTGAGCGCTCTGGCCAAAAAACCCCCAAAACCCAGCGAGGGCAGGAGCTGCCTCATCCCTGCTGCTCCTCCTCCTCCTCCTCATCCTCACAGCCCCCCTGTGCCTGCAGCTCATCGAAAGGTCCCCCAAGACCCTGCCCAGGTCCATGGTCTACGTCAGCATCATCACCTTCGTGATGGGCGCCAGCATCCACCTGGTGGGGGACTCGGTGAACCACCGGCTCATCTTCAGCGGGTACCAGCACCACCTGTCCGTCAGGGAGAACCCCATCATCAGGAACCTCAAACCCGAGACCCTGGTGAGCCTGAGAAGGGATCTGAAACCTGAATTTGTGAATGGGAAAGGGATCTCAAACCTGAGACCTCGGTGAGGGCTGAACTGGGCTCTGAAACCTGAATTTGTGAATGGGAAAGGGATCTCAAACCTGAGACCTCGGTGAGGGCTGAGAAAGGATCTGAAACCTGAATTTGTGAATGGGAAAGGGATCTCAAACCCGAGACCCTGGTGAGGGCTGAGAAGGGATCTGAAACCTGAATTTGGAAATGGGAAAGGGATCTCAAACCTGAGACCCTGGTGAGGGCTGAACTGGGCTCTGAAACCTGAATTTGTCAATGATAGAGGAAACTCAAACCTGAGACCCTGGTGAGGGCGGAGTGGGGTTTGTAAAATCTGAATTTATAAATTATAAAGGAACCTCAAAGCTGAGACCCTGGTGAGAGCTCAGCCAGGATCTGAAATTTGTAAATTATAAAGGAACCTCAAACCTGGCTCAGCTGGGCTCTGAAATCTGAATTTGTGAATTATAAAGGAACCTCAAACCTGGCTCAGCTGGGCTCTAAGATCTGAGTTCATAAATGGTAAAGGAATCTTAAACCCAAGACCCTGGTGAGAGGCTGAGCTGGGTTCTAAAATCTGAATTTATAAATTATAAAGGCTGAGCTGGGTTCAAGCATTTCTAAAATCTGAATTTATAAATTATGAAGGAAGCTCAAACCCAAGACCCTGGTGAGGGGCTCAGCTGGGCTCTGAAATCTGAATTTATAAATGGTAAAGGAACATCAAACCTGAGACCTTGGCGAGAAGCTGAGCTGGGTTCTAAAATCTGAATTTATAAATGATAAAGGAACCTCAAGACAGAGATTTCAGTAAGGGGCTGAGCTGGGTTTTAAAAATCTGAATTTATAAATTATAAAGGAACCTCAAACCTGAGACCTTGGTAAGAGATTGAGCTGGGCTCAAGCATTTCTAAAATCAGAATTTATAAGTGACTCTGGTAAGAGACTGAGCTGGGTTCTAAAATCTGAATTTATAAATGATAAAGGAACATCAAACGTGAGACTCTGGTAAGGGGCTGAGTTTCTAAAATCTGAATTTATGACAGACCTGGGTAAGGGGCTGAGCTGGGCTCAAACATTTCTAAAACCTGAATTTATGAATGACCTGGGTAAGGGGCTGAGCTGGGCTCAAGCATTAATAAAATCTGAATTTATGACTGACCTGGGTGAGGGGCTGAGCTGGGCTCGGGCATTTCTAAAATCAGAATTTATAAGTGACTCTGGTAAGAGACTGAGCTGGGTTCTAAAATCTGAATTTATAAATGATAAAGGAACATCAAACGTGAGACCCTGGTAAGGGGCTGAGCTGGGCTCAAGCATTTCTAAAATCTGAATTTATGACTGACCTGGGTAAGGGGCTGAGCTGGGCTCAAGCATTTCTAAAATCTGAATTTATGACTGACCTGGGTAAGGGGCTGAGCTGGGCTCAAGCATTTCTAAAATCTGAATTTATGACTGACCTGGGTAAGGGGCTGAGCTGGGCTCAAGCATTTCTAAAATCTGAATTTATGACTGACCTGGGTAAGGGGCTGAGCTGGGCTCAAGCATTTCTAAAATCTGAATTTATGACTGACCTGGGTGAGGGGCTGAGCTGGGCTCGGGCATTTCTAAAATCTGAATTTATGACTGACCTTGATAAGGGGCTGAGCTGGGCTCAAACATTTCTAAAATCTGAATTTATGAATGACCTGGGTGAGGGGCTGAGCTGGGCTCAAGCATTTCTAAAATCTGAATTTATGAATGACCTTGATAAGGGGCTGAGCTGGGCTCAAGCATTTCTAAAATCTGAATTTATGAATGACCTTGATAAGGGGCTGAGCTGGGCTCAAGCATTTCTAAAATCTGAATTTATGACTGACCTGGGTGAGGGGCTGAGCTGGGCTCAAGCATTTCTAAAATCTGAATTTATGACTGACCTGGGTGAGGGGCCGAGCTGGGCTCAAGCATTAATAAAATCTGAATTTATGACTGACCTGGGTGAGGGGCTGAGCTGGGCTCAAGCATTTCTAAAACCTGAATTTATGAATGACCTGGGCTCAGGGCTGAGCTGGGCTCAAGCATTGATAAAATCTGAATTTATAAATGATAAAGGAACCTCAAACCTGAGACTCTGGTAAGGGGCTGAGCTGGGCTCGGGCATTTCTGAAACCCGAATTTATGACTGACAAAGCTCTTTGGGATTTTGCTGGTTTGCTAACTGGGCCTCTCCCCGTGTCCTGCCCCAGATCGATTCCTTCGAGCTGCTCTATTACTACGACGAGTACCTGGGGCACTCCATGTGGTGAGTGGTGCCAGGGGCCCGCAGGGTGGCACAGGGCAAGGGCTTAAAGGGGAAAATAAAATAACCCTGAGCCAGAGCGGGCTGGGATAACGCCCTGCTGGCCAGGGCTGGATTAGGAGCAGGATCCAGATTAGGGGGGATCGCTGGAAAATCCCCTCTGCTCAGGGATATTTTGGGAGTGGAGGGACAGGGGAACAGCTTGTGCTGCCAGGGGGGACGGGGGGTTCCTCCTGCTGCGCCCCCAGGTGTGCCCCCAACACCCCAAATACTCCAAACACCCCAGATATCCCAAACACCCCAAATACCATAAACACCCCAAATATCCCAAATACCCCAAAAACTCCAAATATCCCAAATACCATAAACACCCCAAATATCCCAAATACCCCAAACACCCCAAATACCCCAAATATCCCATATACCCCAAAAACTCCAAATATCCCAAATACCCCAAACACTCCAAATATCCCAAATACCCCAAACACCCCAAATATCCCAAATACCCCAAACACCCCAAATATCCCAAACACTCCAAATATCCCAAATACCCCAAACATCCCAAAAACTCCAAATATCCCAAACATCCCAAAAACTCCAAACATCCCAAATACCCCAGATATCCCAAACACCCCAAATACCATAAATACCCCAAACACCCCAAACACCTCAAAAACTCCAAACATCCCAAATACCCCAAATATCCCAAACACCCCAAATACCCCAAATACCCCAAATACCCCAAATACCCCAAACACTCCAAATACCATAAACACCCCAAATACCCCAAACACTCCAAATATCCCAAATATCCCAAACACTCCAAATACCCCAAACACTCCAAATACCCCAAACGGGAATCGCTGAGCAGGGAATCCCACAGCTACAGGAATCCCACAGCTGCTCCTTCCCCAGGCTCAGCACAGGGGCAGCTCCGGCTGTGGGCCGGATCTGGGGGAGTTCCAGTCCCTTCCAGGCCCACCCCAGCTCTGGGAATTGCTGTGTTTTTCCCAGGTACATCCCGTTTTTCCTGATCCTGTTCATTTATTTCACCGGGTGCTTCACGCCCGCGGCGGGGCAGGGCCGGATGCCCCTGGCTGCCCTGCTCCTGGTGGGGCCCAGCAGCCTCTACTACTGGTGAGTGCCTGGGGTGGGAGGGAATACCCAGGAATACTCCAGGAAAAGCTGCTCCATCCCCCAGGGCAGCTTTTGCTCTGCGGGGCTGGGAATGCTGCCCCTGTGATCCCAGGATCAAAACTGATCCCAGAGGGGCTGGGAATGCTCTCTGTGTGATCCCAGGATCAAAATAATCCCAATAAAAGCTGGGAATGCTCTCCCTGCACTCCAAGATCACCACTGATCCCAGAAAGGATGGGAATACTTTCCCTGTGATTCCAAGATCAAAACTGATCCCAAAAGAGCTGGGAATGCTCTGCCTGCATCCCAGGATGAAAACTGATCCCAGAACAGCCTGGAATGTTCTCCCAGTGATTACCAGGATCCCACTGATCCCAGAAAATCTGGGAATACTTTCCCTGTGATCCCAGGATCACCATGGATTCCAGAACAGCTGGGAATGCTCTCCCTGTAGTTCTGTGATCACCACTGATCCCAAAAGTGCTGGGAATGTTCTCTGTGTGATCCCAGGATTAAAATAATCCCAAAAAAAGCTGGGAATGCTCTCCCTGTGATCCCAGAGGGACTGGGAATGCTCTGCCTGCAATCCCAGGATCAAAATAATCCCAAAAAAGCTGGGAATGCTCTCCCTGCATTCCAACATCACCACTGATCCCAGAAAGGATGGGAATACTTTCCCTGTGATTCCAGGATCAAAACTGATTCCAAAAGAGCTGGGAATGCTCTCTCTGCACTCCAGGATCAAAACTGATCCCAGAAAAGCCTGGAATGCTCTCCCTGCGATCTCAGGATCAAAACTGATCCCAGAACAGCCTGGAATGTTCTCCCAGTGATTACCAGGATCCCACTGATCCCAGAAAATCTGGGAATACTTTCCCTGTGATCCCAGGATCAAAACTGATCCCAGAAAAGCTGGGAATGCTCTCCCTGTGAATCCCAGAGGGGCTGGGAATGTTCTCTGTGTGATCCCAGGATCAAAATAATCCCAAGAAATCTGGGAATGCTCTCCCTGTGAATCCCAGAAGAGCTGGGAATGCTCTCTCTGCATTCCAACATCACCACTGATCCCAGAAAGGATGGGAATACTTTCCCTGTGACTCCAAGATCAAAACTGATTCCAAAAGAGCTGGGAATGCTCTTCCTGCATCCCAGGATCAAAACTGATCCCAAAAAAGCTGGGAATTGTCTCCCTGTGAATCCCAGAAGAGCTGGAAATGCTCTCCCTGTGATCCCAAAGGAGCTGGGAATGCGCTTCCTGCAATCCCAGGATCAAAATAATCCCCAAAAAATCTGGGAATGCTTTCCCTGTGATCCCAGAGGGGCTGGGAATGCGCTTCCTGCAATCCCAGGATCAAAATAATCCCAAAAAAGCTGGGAATGCTTTCCCTGTGATCCCAGAGGGGCTGGGAACGCTCTCTGTGTGATCCCAGGATCAACATAATCTCAAGAAATCTGGGAATGCTCTCCCTGTGAATCCCAGAAGAGCTGGGAATGCTCTCCCTGTGATCCCAGGATCAAAATAATCCCAAAAAAGCTGGGAATGCTCTCCCTGTGAATCCCAAAAAAGCTGGGAATGCTCTCCCTGTGAATCCCAAAAAAGCTGGGAATGCTCTCCCTGTGAATCCCAAAAAATCTGGGAATGCTTGCCCTGTGATCCCAGAGGGGCTGGGAACGCTCTCCCTGTGAATCCCGGGGTCCCCAGGCATTGTCCCCGCAGGTACCTGGTGACCGAGGGCCAGATCTTCATCCTCTACATCTTCACCTTCTTCGCCATGATGGCGCTGGTGATGCACCAGCGGCGCAAGGGGCTGGTGCTGGACAGCAACGGGCTCTTCCTCTTCCTCTCCTTCATCATCACCCTGCTGCTCATCGCCGCCTGGGTGGGCTGGCTCTGGAACGACAAAATCCTGCGGAAAAAGTACCCGGGGGTGATTTACATCCCCGAGCCCTGGGCCTTCTACACCCTGCACATGAACAACCTGCACGCAGCCAAGGGCGCTTTCTGAGCTTTTGGGTGTTTTTGAGGGGGGGGAAAAAATAAAAAAGAGAAGAAATCTAGTTTTTCTAATGTAGATTCATGTGTTTCCAATAAATTCCTGAGTGGTGGTGGCTGTGTGGTGATTACCGCTGGTCGGGGATTAATTAAAATTCATTAGCTCGCTCTCAGTGATGAGTACAGGAATGGGGCAGGAGAGGGCAGTTCCCACAAACAGACCCAAAATCCATCAGGAAGGGAGGAAATTCCAGGGGTCTGTGCACCTGCATTGCTCTCAGAAATGGCAAATTCCCCACAAAACAACCCAAAATCCATCAGGAAGGGAGGAAATTCCAGGGGTCTGCACACCTGCACTGCCAGCTCTCACAAAAAGGCAAATTCCCCACAAAACAACCCAAAATCCATCAGGAAGGAGGGAAATTCCGGGGGTCTGTGCACCTGCACTGCTCTCACAAATGGCAAATTCCCCACAAACAGACCCAAAATCCATCAGGAAGGAGGGAAAATTCCGGGGGTCTGTGCACCAGCACTGCTCTCACAAATGGCAAATTCCCCACAAGACAACCCAAAATCCATCAGGAAAAAGGGAAAATTCCAGGGGTCTGTGCACCAGCACTGCTCTCACAAATGGCAAATTCCCCACAAAACAACCCAAAATCCATCAGGAAGGGAGGAAATTCCAGGGGTCTGTGCACCAGCACTGCCAGCTCTCACAAATGGCAAATTCCCCACAAACAGACCCAAAATCCATCAGGAAGGGGGGAAAATTCCAGGGGTCTGTGCACCTGCACTGCCAGGTCTCACAAAAAGGCAAATTCCCCACAAAACAACCCAAAATCCATCAGGAAGGAGGGAAATTCCAGGGGTCTGTGCACCTGCACTGCTCTCACAAATGGCAAATTCCCCACAAAACAACCCAAAATCCATCAGGAAGGGGGGAAATTCCAGGGGTCTGTGCACCTGATCTTCAGCTCTCACTCAGACACGAGAATTCCTCAGAATTCCCCAAAACCAGCCCGAAAGGGGAGCCAGGGCTGAGCAGCTCCCTTTTATTTGGGAATTTTTGGAATATCTTTATTTTGGATTTTTTTTTTTTTTTGCAATTTTTTTATTTTGGAATTCTTTTGAATTTTGGAATTTTTTTTTTATTTTTGGATTTTTTTTTTTTAATTTGGCATTTTTCGGAATTTTGGAATATTTTTATTTTGGAATTTTTAGATTTTTTTGCATTTTTTTATTTTGGAATTCTTTTGAATTTTGGAATTTTTTTTTTAATTTTTGGATTTTTTTTTTTTAATTTGGCAATTTTCGTAATTTTGGAATCTTTTTATTTTGGAATTTTTAGATTTTTTTTTTTTGCATTTTTTTATTTTGGAATTCTTTTGAATTTTGGATTTTTTTTTTTAATTTTTGGATTTTTTTTTTTTAATTTGGCAATTTTCGTAATTTCGGAACCTTTTTATTTTGGAATTTTTAGATTTTTTTTTTGCAATTTTTTTATTTTGGAATTCTTTTGAATTTTGGATTTGTTTTTTTAATTTTTGGATTTTTTTTTTTTTTTAATTTGGCAATTTTCGTAATTTTGGAATCTTTTTATTTTGGAATTTTTAGATTTTTTTTTTGCATCCTCCTCCTGTCGCAGCAGCCAAGCTCGGTGCCCGGTGCGCTTCTTTGGGATGAGCAAACCCGCGGGTTTGGGGACACAAAGAGCCGCAAATCCGCATCCCAAAGCGGCTGGAAATGTTGTTTTTTCCCGGCTGGAGCAGAGCGGAGCAGGCTCAGCCCCGTGGCCATGGCAGCGGGTATTTATTGCAGCCTCCGCCCGCCCGCCCGCACTTTGCCCCGAATAAAGCACAAAAGCGGCCGCAGCCGCCTCCGCTCCCGCCGGGACCCCAAATCGCAGCGATTGGCCCCAAAACCATGGTGAGTGACGCGGCCGGGCCCCTCTGCGCCCCCAAATCTCATTTTAAAGCTGTTTCTTTTGTTTTTTTTTGTTTTTTTTTTTTTTTCCTCTCCGTTCCTGCTCCAGGCAAAGTTTCTGTCCCAGGATCAAATTAATGGTAGGTATGAGTTTGTTCCGCTTCGGGCGTTAATTAGCGAGATTCAATTTACATTTATAGAAAAATGACGTTTTTTTCCCCCAAAGTGTCTCGGTCTGGGCTCGCTGTCTCTCAGTCCCCAATCGGCTGCCTGGGAAAAGTGGGAAATCTCCCGAATTCCAGGGAAATCCTGCAGGGCAGGAACAGCCGGGAGCGGAGCAGCGCCCGGTGCCATCCCCAGGAAAACAGCCGGGAATTCCGGGCTTCGGTCCCGTCCGGGGGCCCGGGGAGGAGGAAGAAGAAGGAGGAGGAAGGAGGAAGGAGGAGGAGGAAGGAGGAGGAAGAGGAGGAGGAGGAGGAGGAGGAGGAGGAAGGAGGAGGAGGAAGGAGGCGGCGCAGGGGATCCAAATTCCCACTGGGAAAGCGGAACCGCGCCCGGGGCTGGGACTGCTCCGGGAACGGCCGAAGGAAGCTGAAATAAGGGTATTAATGAGAGTATTAATGGGAGTATTAATGGGAGTATTATTGCAAATCTGATCAGCTCCGCCGAGGGATCGGCGAGCGGAGGAGGCGGCCGGGCCAGGGGAGGCCACGGCGCCCACGGAGCATCCTCGGGGCGACCTTGGGGCACCCCCAGAGCATCCCCGGGGCACCCCCGGCCCGGTGCAGCCGCGCCAGCAGCGAGGGGAGGGCACAGAGGGGACAAGGACGGGGATGGCACCAGGCCAGGCTGGGTTTCTGCAGCCGGGAGGGAACGGGAGAGAGCCCGGCCCGATCTGGGTCAGCGGCAGCCGGGCGGAGCTGCAGGAGACGGGGGAGAACTCGGCAGCTTCCACCTCCAAAATATTCCGTCTCCAAAATACTCCATCTCCAAAATATTCCATCTCCAAAATATTCCGTCTCCAAAATATTCCACCTCCAAAATATTCCACCACCAACATCCTCCCCCTCCAGCATCCTCCTCTCCTCTCCTCTCCTCTCCTCTCCTCTCCTCTCCTCTCCTCTCCTCTCCTCTCCTCTCCTCTCCTCTCCTCTCCTCTCCTCTCCTCTCCTCTCCTCTCCTCTCCCTCCTCCTTCCTTTTACTTCTTCTTTCGTTTCCTTCTTCCCCTCCCTCCTCTTTTCCCTCTACTTTCTTGCCTTCCTCTTTTTCTTCTTCCTCTTCTCCTCTTTTTTCCTTCTCTTCCTCCCCCCTCCATCATCCTTCCCCTCCCTCCTTCATCCTCCTCCATCCCTCTTCCACCCCACCAATGCACGAAAACCACTTTTAACCAAAACCCTCCCCTTTCCCAGCCCTTTTCCCCTCCCGTGGGCGCCTCCTCAGCCCCAATTGGCGCCGCTCGGGGTTTAATTGCCCGTAATTTGCCCGTAATCGCCGCTGTTTCCCCGCCCCGTGCCCGGAAAGGCGACACCGCCGGGCCGACACCGGATCCCGGCTGGAACCCGGCCCGGCCCGGCCTCAATGGGCTCCCGCGGCTGACCCAGCTCTGGTTCTTAATTAGAGTTCAAGGAATGCTTTTCCCTGTACGACAAGAAGCAAAAAGGGAAGATCAGAGCGTCGGAGCTGCTGGCGGTGATGCGGAGCCTGGGAGCGAGCCCCACGCCCGGAGAGGTGCAGAGGCACCTGCAGCTGCACCGGATCGGTGAGCGCCGGCACGGGCGTTAAACACGCAAAAATCCCGTTTTTTCCTGGAGCTGGGGTGTTCCAGGAGGGAACATATCCACCCAGAGCTGTTGTGATGTGTTAAATCCAGCTCACGGATCAAAACGGTGCAGTGAAAATCCCTAAAAAAGCAGGAGACAAACGTTTAATATGGATTTGGAGGGTGGGAGATTGTCCTGGCCAACCTGCAGAGATGGAAGAGCACAGAAAGACGTTCAGCTGAAGATCTGTGGGAAAAACAAAGCACAAAAACCAAGGAATTGTGAGATCAGGTGGGGGGATTAAAAAATTCAGGCTATGAGTTTAGAGCACAAATTGAACAGAGCTATAAATGGGATTTTAGGAGAAAAAAAATCCCATTTTTTTAGGGATTCTGTTTTAGGAGAAAGTTGTGACGTGCCCTGATCCAGATCGGGGACAGGAAACCCCAGGAAAGGGAACTGGGGGAGGATGAGGAGGGTGTTCAGCCCTGGATGCAGCCCCCAAACGGAGCCATTCCCAAAGGATCTGCCCTTCCCCTCGCAGACAGGAACGCAGAGCTGGACTTCTCCACCTTCCTGAACATCATGTACAGGCAGATGAAGCAGGAGGAGCCCGAGGAGGAGATCCTGAGAGCCCTGGCCATGATTGACCGGCAGAAGCGAGGAGTGATCGCCGTGGCCGAGCTGCGCGCCAAGCTCACCCGGCTGGGGGAGAAGCTCTCCGAGGAGGAAGGTACCTGCCAAATTCCTTTCCCTTTCCCTTTCCCTTTCCTTTCCTTTCCTTTCCTTTCCTTTCCTTTCCTTTCCTTTCCTTTCCTTTCCTTTTCCTTTTCCTTTTTCCTTTCCCTTTCCTTTCCTTTCTCCTTTTCCTTTCCTTTCTCCTTTTCCTTTCCTTTTCCTTTCCTTTCCTTTTTCCTTTCCCTTTCCTTTCCTTTCTCCTTTTCCTTTCCTTTCTCCTTTCCCCTTTCCTTTCCCCTCCTTTCCTTTCCCCTCCTTTCCTTTCCTTTCCTTCTTCCTTTCCTTTCCTTTCCTTTCCTTTCCTTTCCTTTCCTTTCCTTTCCTTTCCTTTCCTTTCCTTTCCTTTCCTTTCCTTTCCTTTCCTTTCCTTTCCTTTCCTTTTTCCTTTCCTTTTTCCTTTCCTTCTTCCTTTCCTTCTTCCTTTCCTTTCCTTCTTCCTTTCCTTCTTCCTTTCCTTTCCTTCTTCCTTTCCTTTCCTTCTTCCTTTCCTTTCCTTTTCCCTTTCCTTTTCCCTTTCCTTTTCCCTTTCCTTTCCTTTTCCCTTTCCTTTTCCCTTTCCTTCTTCCTTTTCCCTTTCCTTCTTCCTTTTTCCTTTCCTTCTTCCTTTCCTTTCCTTCTTCCTTTCCTTTTCCCTTTCCTTTTCCCTTTCCTTTCCTTTTCCCTTTCCTTCTTCCTTTTTCCTTTCCTTCTTCCTTTTTCCTTTCCTTCCCATTTCCCTTCCTTTTCCCTTTCCTTTTTCCTTTCCTTCCTTCCCCTTCCTCTTCTCCCTCTTTCTTTTCTCTCTTCTGTTTTTTCCTCCTTTCTTTTCCTTCTCCTGCCCTGCAGCAGCCTCTGGGATGGATGAGGAAGGGCCTGTTCCAGCAGGAGACACCAAACTAAAAACAGGCAAAAATCCCAAACCCCTCCGGTTTGTCAGAAATTTGGCTCCAAGGGGGACAATAAACCCAAAAGCCCATCTGGATTAAATTTGTGAGGGGTTTTTTCCCCCTCTCTGTGGAATTCAAAAAGATGGATATTCCTGCTGCAGAGAATTTTACATGCAATTAAAACCCAGGTGCTGATTGGCTCCAGTTTGAAACTCTCACCTGATCCCCAACAAAAATCCCTCAAACCCCAAACCCTGCAGTGCTGCTTTCCTCCAAACACCCCAAACACCCCATCCCAGTGATATTTTCCCATTTTTCAGTGGATGACCTGCTGAAGGAAGCCAAAGTTGGGCCAAATGGAACCATCAAATACGAGGAATTTGTGCGCCACATTTGCCTTCCCTCGGTCGACTACTGAAACCCAGCGTGGGCTTTGCTCACAGCAGCACTTAAAGGGTTTTCATTTCTATTTTTCCCACTTTTAGTCAGACTCAGGAACCAGCAGCTGCCTTTCAAAACCTGATTTTGCCTTTATTTAGTGCTGACACTTCCATAGGTTCCCCCCTGATTCCTGGAAAAACAAGAAATAATTGTTATATTTATATGTTGTTATAGCAATAATAAGTGTTACTGAAATAAAGTGAGTGTGACAACACGTGTCAAGCTGTAAAAAAAAATAATTTTAAAAAGCATTTAAATGTTGGGATTGTGGCAGAAGGAAGTCATGGTCGAGGTCTCCTGGCTCTCCAAGAGTCAGCACAGCCCAGCTGGTGTTTGGTGTCAAAAAACAGGGAAAAAGGAAAAGCAGGGCCAGGAAAATTCCCTTTTTTCCACACCAGAAAAACTCAGGAAAATTCCCTTTTTCCACACCAGGAAAACCTCCCCAGGAAAATTCCCTTTTTCCACACCAGGAAAAACTCAGGAAAATTCCCTTTTCCACATCAGAAAAACCTCCCCAGGAAAATTCCCCTTTTTCCACATCAGGAAAAACTCCCCAGGAAAATTCCCCTTTTCCACATCAGGAAAAACTCAGGAAAATTCCCCTTTTCCACACCAGGAAAAACTCCCCAGGAAAATTCCCTTTTTCCACACCAGGAAAAACTCCCCAGGAAAATTCCCTTTTTCCATATCAGGAAAACCTCCCCAGGAAAATTCCCTTTTTCCACACCAGGAAAACCTCCTCAGGAAAATTCCCTTTTTCCACACCAGGGAAAACTCCCCAGGAAAATTCCCTTTTTCCACAGCAGGAAAAACTCAGGAAAATTCCCCTTTTCCACATCAGGAAAAACTCCCCAAGAAAATTCCCCTTTTCCACACCAGGAAAACCTCCTCAGGAAAATTCCCTTTTTCCACATCAGGAAAAACTCCTCAGGAAAATTCCCTTTTTCCACAGCAGGAAAACCTCCCCAGGAAAATTCCCTTTTTCCACATCAGGAAAAACTCAGGAAAATTCCCTTTTTCCACACCAGGAAAAACTCAGGAAAATTCCCTTTTCCACACTAGGAAAACCTCCTCAGGAAAATTCCCTTTTTCCACATCAGGAAAAACTCCCCAGGAAAATTCCCCTTTTCCACACCAGAAAAACTCAGGAAAATTCCCTTTTTCCACACCAGGAAAAACTCAGGAAAATTCCCTTTTTCCACACCAGGAAAACCTCCTCAGGAAAATTCCCTTTTTCCACATCAGGAAAAACTCAGGAAAATTCCCCTTTTCCACACCAGGAAAAACTCAGGAAAATTCTCCTTTTCCACACCAGAAAAACCTCCCCAGGAAAATTCCCTTTTTTCCACACCAGGAAAAACTCCCCAGGAAAATTCCCTTTTCCACATCAGGAAAACCTCCCTAGGAAAATTCCCTTTTTCCACATCAGGAAAACCTCCCTAGGAAAATTCCCTTTTTCCACACCAGGAAAAACCTCCTCAGGAAAATTCCCTTTTTCCACACCAGGAAAAACTCCCCAAGAAAATTCCCTTTTTCCACACCAGGAAAAACTCACGAAAAATTCCCCTTTTCCACACCAGGAAAAACTCCCCGGGAAAATTCCCTTTTTCCACACCAGGAAAACCTCCTCAGGAAAATTCCCTTTTTCCACACCAGGAAAACCTCCTCAGGAAAATTCCCCTTTTCCACATCAGGAAAAATTCCTCAGGAAAATTCCCTTTTTCCACACCAGGAAAAACTCAGGAAAATTCCCCTTTTTCCACACCAGAAAACCTCCTCAGGAAAATTCCCTTTTTCCACACCAGAAAAACCTCCTCAGGAAAATTCCCTTTTTTCCACACCAGAAAAACCTCCCCAGGAAAATTCCCCTTTTCCACAGCAGGAAAAACTCAGGAAAATTCCCTTTTTCCACACCAGAAAAATCTCCTCAGGAAAATTCCCTTTTCCACATCAGGAAAACCTCCCCAGGAAAATTCCCTTTTTCCACATCAGGAAACCTCCTCAGGAAAATTCCCCTTTTCCACACCAGGAAAAACTCCTGGTGTGGAAAAAAAACTTTCCCCCCTCAGAAAACACAAAATAACCGAATGCTTTTTATTGCATTGAAGGATTTCTACAGGAACAGGGAACATTCAGAAGGTAAACCAGGGGTTTGTTTGGTTTTTTTTTTTTTTTCCAATGAAAATAAATATTTTCACTCGGTACTTTTATACAAACTGACATTTTGGGCTGCTGTACATTTGTAAATCCATGGATTGGTTTGGCATGCCCTAAGGAAAACGAAGAGGTTTAAGGCAATGGATGAGAGCTTTCCGTTCATGGAATTCATGGTCATTTTCATAATTGTCCTTATTTACACTTTTTCCCTTTTGTTAATTCACGAACAGCAGCGCTTTTGGGGACCACCAGTGATTTTTCCCTTGTTGGAAATCCAAGTTCTGTTTAAAAAATAAAATAAAATAAAACATCCCAAATGTGTGTGTGTGCATGTCTGACACGTGTGCACATCCCAGGTGTGAGTGTGAGAGTGTGACACACGTGTGTGACTTGTGCACACCCCAAATGTGTGTGTGCGTGTCTGTGTGTGCATGTCTGACACGTGTGCACATCCCAGGTGTGAGTGTGACATGTGTGTGCACACCCCAAATGTGTGGTGTGTGCATGTCTGACACATGTGCACATCCCAAACATGTGTCAATGTCCTAGACACCTGTGTGCACGTCCCAAACCTGAGTGTGTGTGTGTGTGTGACACACGTATGCACACCCCAAACGTGTGTGGGTGTCCCAGAGATGTGTGCATGTCCCCTCTGCCCACACATGCACACGTGTGTGCACATCCCACATCCCTGTGTGCACGTCCCACAGGTGTGTGCACATCACACACACACACACACACGTGTGCACATCCCACATACCTGTGTGCCTGTCCCACAGGTGTGTGCACATCACACACACACAGGTGTGCACATCCCAGCTGTGTGTGATCAGACACACGTGAGCCCCCACACACACACGTGTGCACATCCCAAACACACGGACACATCCCAGCTGTGTGCACATCCCCCAGGTGTGCACATCACACACACACACACGTGTGCACATCCCAGCTGTGTGTGATCAGACACACGTGAGCCCCCACACACGTGTGCACATCCCAAACACACGGACACATCTCAGCTGTGTGCACATCCCACGGGTGTGCACATCACACACACACACAGGTGTGCACATCCCAAACACACGGACACATCCCAATGTGTGCACATCCCACAGGTGTGCACATCACACACACACACACGTGTGCACATCCCAAACACACAGACACATCCCAGCTCTGTGCACATCCCACAGACACGTGGCACATCCCACGGGTGTGACTGCACACCCCACACACGTGTGCACACCCCCCAGACAGATGTGCACCCCCAGATGTGTGTAACCCCCCCAGATGTGCACACACACCCCGAGGACAATCCCACCTGCAATTCCAGCGATCACAGCAGGAGCACAGCCCAGGCCAACCCTGCAGGGCTGGAGTTTGGCAATTTGGAAGTTTGGGAGTTGGAGAATTTGGGTGTTTGGCAATTTGGAAGTTTGGGAGTTGGAGAATTTGGGTGTTTGGCAATTTGGAAGTTTGGGAGTTGGAGAATTTGGGTGTTTGGCAATTTGGAAGTTTGGGAGTTGGAGAATTTGGGTGTTTGGCAATTTGGAAGTTTGGGAGTTGGAGAATTTGGGTGTTTGGGAATTTGGAAGTTTGGGAGTTGGAGAATTTGGGTGTTTGGGAATTTGGAAGTTTGGGAGTTGGAGAATTTGGGTGTTTGGGAATTTGGAAGTTTGGGAGTTGGAGAATTTGGGTGTTTGGGAATTTGGAAGTTTGGGAGTTGCAGAATTTGGGTGTTTGGGAATTTGGAAGTTTAGGAGTTGGAGAATTTGGGTGTTTGGGAATTTGGAAGTTTGGGAGTTGCAGAATTTGGGTGTTTGGGAATTTGGAAGTTTGGGAGTTGCAGAATTTGGGTGTTTGGGAATTTGGAAGTTTGGGAGTTGCAGAATTTGGGTGTTTGGGAATTTGGAAGTTTGGGAGTTGGAGAATTTGGGTGTTTGGGAATGTGGAAGTTTGGGAGTTGGAGAATTTGGGTGTTTGGGAATTTGGAAGTTTGGGAGTTGGAGAATTTGGGTGTTTGGGAATTTGGAAGTTTGGGAGCTGGAGAATTTGGGTGTTTGGGAATTTGGAAGTTTGGGAGTTGGAGAATTTGGGTGTTTGGGAATTTGGAAGTTTGGGAGTAGGAGAATTTGGGTGTTTGGGAATTTGGAAGTTTGGGAGTTGGAGAATTTGGGTGTTTGGGAATTTGGAAGTTTGGGAGTTGGAGAATTTGGGTGTTTGGGAATTTGGAAGTTTGGGAGCTGGAGAATTTGGGTGTTTGGGAATTTGGAAGTTTAGGAGCTTGGGAATTTGGGAGCGACTCTGGCAGGGCATGGGGAGAGGCAGACTGAGCTTGCACCACCAGGCTCACCTGTGCCTGCAGGCACAGCGCCATTCCAGCCTCAGGAATGTGGAACAGGAACGATCCCAGCCCAGGAATCCTGCAGGGCCCGGAGCCTTCCCCACAGCAGGATCACAGGGAATGAATGGGGAACGCTCCTGCCCAAGCTGCCATTCCCAAGGTGCCAAATCCTGGGATGCCAACACCACCAGCACATCCCATTTCCCATGGAATTAACAGGGAGCTTTCCTCCCAGTGGGATCACAGGGAATGGGGAATGCTGCTGCCGTTCCCAAAGTGCCAAATCCCAGCACACCACCACATCCCATTTGCCATGGGACTAACAGGGTTTTGGACCTGGAGCCTTTCTCCCAGTGGGATCACAGGAATGGGAATTGGACCTGGAGCCTTTCTCCCAGTGGGATCACAGGAATGGGGACACCGAGCTGAGCTGCCATTCCCAAAGTGCCAAATCCCAGGACACCACCACATTCCATTTCCCATGGGATTAACAGGGAGCTTTCTTCCCAGTGGGATCACAGGGAATGGGAATTGGACCTGGAGCCTTTCTCCCAGTTGGGATCACAGGAATGGGAATTGGACCTGGAGCCTTTCTCCCAGTTGGGATCACAGGGAATGGGAACTGGACCTGGAGCCTTCTCCCAGTGGGATCACAGGGAATGGGGACACCGAGCTGAGCTGCCGTTCCCAAAGTGCCAAATCCTGGGATACCAACACCACCACCACATCCCATTTCCCATGGGATTAACAGGGAGCCTTTCTCCCAGTGGGATCCCAGGGAATGGGAATTGGACCTGGAGCCTTTCTCCCAGTGGGATCCCAGGGAATGGGAACTGGACCTGGAGCCTTTCTCCCAGTTGGGATCCCAGGGAATGGGAATTGGACCTGGAGCCTTTCTCCCAGTGGGATCACAGGGAATGGGAATTGGACCTGGAGCCTTTCTCCCAGTGGGATCACAGGAATGGGGACACCGAGCTGAGCTGCCGTTCCCAAAGTGCCAAATCCTGGGATACCAACACCACCATATTCCATTTCCCATGGGATTAACAGGGTTTTGATCCTGCTGAAGGAGGGAAAAGCAGCCACGAGTAATCCCAAATTCCTGCTGGATGCTCCAGGCAAACTCACAGCCCCAGTTCCAGAAAAATCCTCCAGCTCATCCGGGAAAAATCTCCTCCTAAACTGGATAAGAGATATTCCTAGCAGAGGTTGAATCACTTCAAAATCAGACTGTTTCAAAAATAAGTCTTTCCCATTTTCTATCCTTTTATTTCTTTTTTTTTCTTTTTTTTAACTGACATTTAATAAATTATAAAATCGGTGTATGGTGAAATAGAATATATCAGCCAGATATGTATGAAATACACATGCATGGGAAAAAACTATTGAACTCACCTGGAACTCACACACACGGATCTATAAATACATATATACACACACATATACATATAAACACCAACAGTTTCCTTTTTCCAAAATTCAAGTCAACTATTTAGTGGCAGAGGGATGCTGTAAAAACACTAAAAACAATTTTTGATGCCACATCATGTGAACCTTTCAAATAACCATACAACTGATCAGACAGCAATACCTAATGCTACTTGGATTAAAGATTTTTTTTTCTTTTTTTTCTTGGTTTTTTTTTAAATTTTTTCCTGTTTTTTTTTTCCTTTTTTTAATCAATGCAAGATTTATATTTATGTTTTTTAGAGACGACTTCATAGGCAAAAGGTGGCCCTTGTCAATGCTTGAAGCGACTATTTGCAATCAACAGTTTTTTTTGGACATGAAAAAATTCAGACAAGAATCTGCTAATTTTAGTATTCCTTAACTCTCTTTTTCCTGATAAACTCAATACCTGCACTTTCAACCAGTTATAAAAATATTTTTCACACCAGAGGAAATATTTACTCTCTCTGACATGGACTTTGGGACACAAGAGAATCACTTCCTTCCCTCCCCCTTTCTCTGACTTTAAAGAATCTCCTGAAAAAAAAAATCTGCATTCCAGCTATTTACACATTCCACTCCTTAAGAACAACGGATCAGCCCAAATGACCCAAAAGAAAAAAAAAAAAAAATTAAAATTTTCCTATGTCATGCTCAACTTAAGAACAATGAGAAAAGAAACCAGGAATTGAAAACGGCTGAAAAAAATCCGGAGAATCCAAAGAACTCTGAGGGAAAAGTGAAATTTGGAAGGCGCTGCCCCTGCAGGAGCAGGGTGGGAGGAACAGTCGGGGTCTGCCTGGTGGGTCTGGGGTCAGGCTGGCACTGGGCAGGGGGAGCAGCAGCTCTGGGCATGCAGGGAGTGCTGGGCACAGCTGGGCACTGGAAATGCACTGAGAAATGCACTGAGAAATGCACTGAGAAATGCACTGAGAAATGCACTGAGAAATTCACTGGAACCTGCACTGGAACTGCACTGAGAAATGCACTGAAAAATTCACTGGAACCTGCACTGGAAGTGCACTGAGAAATGCACTGGAAAATTCACTGAAAAATTCACTGAAAACTGCACTGGAAAATTCACTGAAAAATTCACTGGAAAATGCACTGAGCCCTGCAATGAAACCTGCACTGAGCCCTGCACTGAGCCCTGCACTGGAACCTGCACTGGAAAATTCACTGGAAAATGCACTGAGCCCTGCAATGAAACCTGCACTGAGCCCTGCACTGAGCCCTGCACTGGAACCTGCACTGGAAAATTCACTGGAAAATGCACTGAGCCCTGCAATGAAACCTGCACTGAGCCCTGCACTGAGCCCTGCACTGGAACCTGCACTGGAAAATGCACTGAGCCCTGCACTGAAAAATTCACTGAAAAATTCACTGGAAAATTCACTGGAAAATTCACTGAAAAATGCACTGAGCCCTGCACTGAAAACTGCACTGAGCCCTGCACTGGAAAATTCACTGAAACCTGCACCGGAAAATTCACTGGAAAATGCACTGAGCCCTGCACTGAGCCCTGAACTGAAAATTGCACTGAAAAATGCACTGAGCCCTGCCCTGCCCAGCTGAGTGTGACCACAGCAGCTCCACCAGCACACGCTCAGGGCAGAGCTGCATTTGGCTCAGCAGGACTGAAGCTCTGAGGAACAAAACCCTCCAGCCCCAAGGGAGGCTTTGGGCTGGGGCTCCATCCCATTAAATGGAACAGCTTGGCCAAAATTCATTTCTCAGTGAATTCCTCAACAAGTCATTCCTCAGCTGGGATTTGGGGCTCCACTCCATAAAAATGGAACAACTTGTCCAAATCAAATTCATTTCTCAATGAATTCCTCAACAAGTCACTCCTCAGCTGGGATTTGATGATTTGGGGCTCCACTCCATAAAAATGGAGCATTTTGTCCCACAGGTCATTGCTCAGCTGTGATTTGGGGCTCCACTCCACAAAAATGGAACAGCTTGGCCAAATCAAATTCATTTCTCAATGAATTCCTCAACAAGTCATTCCTCAGCTGGGATTTGATGTTGATTTGGGGCTCCACTCCATAAAAATGGAACACTTTGTCCCACAGGCCATTGCTCAGCTGGGATCTGATGGAGTCGGGCCCTCAGGAGTGACTGAATCCCAGAAATGTGGAATTTTCTGAGCTGGGAGGGAGCCACGAGGATCACAGTCCTTGCCCAGGGCATCCCACACTGGCAGCCTGGGCAATGCCAGCATTCCCTGCCCACACCCTCTGCAGGTGGAATCTGCCCTGAAATCCCACCTCAACCTCCCAGTCACCTTTGTGCCAATTCCCTGGGTGAACCTGCAACGCTCCTGACTAAAGAGTGGAATTCCAAAGGAGAATTTGCCCGGGTAGAGGGGACACAGAACCAGAAATGCCAAAAAAAAAATCCCAAATAAACCAACTGCACTCCTGAAAGGCTTCGGGCTGCAGACAGAGCAGGGTGTGCTCTGCTCTGCTGCCAGAATTATAAAATCTGCACTAAATATGGGATGGGGGGATCAGATTCCACCAGCCAAGGGAAATTCTCCAAGAGGAGAAAAACCCCTCTCCCCAGGCTTGAACTTTAGAAGCTCAGCTCCTCTCCTGTTTCTGTAACTGTGGAGAAAACAATGCCATTGGTGTCCAAACCATAGAGGGGAAAAAAGAAAAGGAAAGAAACTCACATGACAAATGCACAGGTGTAAAATCTTCAGCATCCGTAAAAATGAACTGAAGCTCCTTGTTTTTCTTAATTTTTTTTTTTTCTCTTTTGTCTTTTTTTTTTTTTTTCTTATTTTTACCAGCGAGGCCATCTTAGGTTTATATACAAAAGTAAAACTGAAAATAGACTATTTTTTTTTTTTTGTTCTCTGTACACATAAATTTTTTTTTCCCCTTTTTTTAAAAAAAAGGAAAAAAAAAAAAAACAAACCAAAAACCACCTTGTATTAACTTTTTTTTTTTTGTGTGTTTTTTTTTTTTTTTCTTCCCAAGAACAGAAAGGAAAACCGAGCATGAAGATTTCCTCTGTCCCCAAACCCACCCACCCAAAAAAAAAAAAAAATATATATATATATATATATAGAAAGGGATCAGTCCAAGGAGATAATATCTGGGATGATACCGAAGATTGAGGCCGTGTCCGTGCTGCTCCTGCCGGGCACGGCGTGCCCGTGGCTGGCCGAGGACACGAGGCTGCTGCTGCTGCCGCTGCTGCTGCCGCCGTTGTTGGCGGGCACGGAGGAGCCGCCGCCGCCGCCGCCCGCGTTCAGCTGCTCCAGGAACATCTGCGACGACGCGTACGGGAAAAAGCGCGAGTGCAAAAGCTCCTGATCGTCCGAGGCCGACACGGCGGCGGCGGCGGCGGCGAGCAGGGAGGTGTTGTAATGCTGCGGGGAGGGAACGGGGAAAGGTCGGGTTGGGCGGGAAATAAAGGGGTTAAAATTCGGGTTGGTGCAGCAGGAGATAAAGGGTTAAAATTCGGGTTTTTGCAGGAAATAAAGGGGTTAAAATTCGGGTTGGGCGGCAGGAGGTAAAGGGGTTAAAATTCAGGTTTTGCAGGAAATAAAGGGTTAAAATTTGGGTTGTGCAGCAGGAGGTAAAGGGGTTAAAATTCAGGTTTTTTCAGAAAATAAAGGGGTTAAAGTTTGGGTTGTGCAGCAGGAGATAAAGGGGTTAAAATTCGGGTTTTGCAGGAAATAAAGGGGTTAAAATTCAGGGTTTGCAGCAGGAAATAAAGGGTTAAAATTCAGGTTTTGCAGCAGGAAATAAAGGGGTTTTGTCAAGGGGAGGCTTTGGCAGTTTGGGTTTCAGCAGCCCAGGCAGTGGGACATGAAATGGATTTTTAGCTCTGTGGTCCCCCCAGTTTTGAAGCCAAAAGGAATTGGGGATGCTGGGGTTACAAATGTGGTTTGCACACCCAAATGCCACCAAGCAGCAGGGAGGGAAAGGGATCAGAGAGCCCAAAGCAGGAAAAAGGACAAGCAGGAATTGGATCACAGCACCCAAAGCAGGAAAAGGACAAGCAGGAATGGGATCAGAGAGCCCAAACCAGAAAAAGGGTGAGCAGCAGCATTTTGGGGCTAAAAACAACAGGTTATGTGTCAGATTTGCACTCGGGGCAGCAGAAAAAAGGGATTTCTGTCAAGGTGAGGTTTTGACAGGTTCTGGGTTTCACAGCAGCTCGGGCAGTGGGACATGAAATGGATTTTTAGCTCTGTGGTGCAGGAGCCTGAGCAGCCACAAATCCCATTTAAACACAACCTCCTGAGGGGAACCCTGCCCTCAGGGATCCTTCCACCATGGCTGAACATCCCAAAGCTCCCAAAGACTCCTCCACAACCACAGCAGCATTCCATGGATCAGGATCATTCTCAGGTTCTGGATATCCTCCACAACCACAGCAGCATTCCTTGGATCAGGATCACTCTCAGGTTCTGGATGTTCAGCCACATTTCCTGACCCAAGCTCCCAGGGCAGGCTCTGCTCTCCATGAGGGCAGCAAAGCATCCCTCAGCTTTCAGGGCAATTTCAGTGCAATTTCCCTTCCTGCGAGGGCAGGAAGGGCAGGGAGACATCACAGCTCCCTTTATTTGGAGGAAAAGGGATCAAACTGCACCTTCATTCCACAATGAAGTGGCTGCTGAGTTTGAAATTTTAAAACTGCCCAAATGTTTATTTTTGCTGTGCCTCATCCCACACCTGTGTTCAGAAAATGCTGCTGCTGCTTCCCACACAGCAAATCCTGCTTGGAAAAGCGTTTGCCACAGGATTTGGTTCTCTCTGACTTACCTGATTGTCACCTGACAGGAAAGGGAAGAAATCTAAACCTGCCAAAGAGATAAAAAACAAAATTCAGCTCCTCAAAACAGCCCCTTATCCATTTTGTCACCACTTACTTTGAAATAAACCAGCCCAACACTGACGACACTCCAAATTCTCTTTGCCACCAGAGATATTAACCTCATTATTTTTATTTTATAATTAAATGAGTGCCTGGAGAGCTGTGCAGGAGCTGCCAGAACTCACCTTGCAGGTCGTAAGGCATGGGTGTCATGTGGAATGGGTGCCTGTAGTCCTGGATGAGCGATGTGTTGATGTAGCTGGTGTCCACAGCAGGAAGGCTTGGGGTTCTTGACACAGGAGAAGCTTGGTGGGGTAAATTTAAAATGCTGGAAGAGGAAAAAAAAAGCAAAAAAGCTTGTTAAAAGCATAAAATACACTCTTGGTTTATTGCTGTCCCATCAGGGGATGCTTGCTTGCTTATTTTCAAATTGAATTTCAATTGAAAACACGTTCTGAGCTTCCTGGAGGACGTGCAGCCATTCCAAAGCTGCATCACCCACTCCCCAAGCTTCTCCTCACAGAATCCCACCAGGAACATCCCCTCAGCCCAGCACAGCTGGAATGTGGGAGAGCAAAGTTCAGTCCCAAAGAGCAGAAATGCTGCTGGGATCTCTGGAAATGCATTACAGGAGATTTCAACAAGGACAGGACAATCCTGAAGGAACACTGAACCCAAACCCCACAGGGCCCTGTGTGACCCCACAAGCTGCAAAAGGCCTGGAGGGGCTGGAGGGGTCCCTGAGTGATTCCATCCCACAGGATTGATGCAAACCAGGAGCTGTTTCCAGCCCAGCTGTTTCCAGCTGTTTCCTCCCCATTCCCACTGCCCTGCTCTCCCTGCCACTGCTTCCACACTGCCCACTGGGAGAAAAACGTCCCCAGGTTTGCATAACCCACACTTTCGTGCCTTTTGCATCATTTCACACTCATTTTTATCAAATACAGCTGAAATATTCTGTGTTGCACGCTCAAAAGTTAGGATTCCATTTGCGCCAATTCACAAACAGCTGAAATATTTTATTATGCTGCACACTAAAAAACTGTGATTGCCCTTGCACAATTCACAAACACAACTGAAACATTTCCTGGTGCTCCACACTCAAAGCTGTGATTTCCCTATGCACCAATTCACAAACACAACTGAAACATTTTATTGTGTTCCACAGCCAAAGCTGTGATTTCCTTTCCACCAATTCACAAACACAACAGAAATATTTCATTGCGCTGCACACTTAAATCTTGATTCTCTGTGCATCATTTCAAAAACACAATCGAAATATTTGTGTTGCACACTTAAATTTTGATTTCCTTTACACCAATTCACAAACACTACAGAAATATTTGTGTTCCACACTTAAATCTTGATTCTCTGCGCATCATTTCAAAAACACAATTGAAATGTTTGTGTTGCACACTTAAATTTTGATTCCCTTTGCACCAATTCACAAACACAACTGAAACATTTGATGGTGCTCCACACTCAAAGCTGTCATTTCCCTATGCACCAATTCACAAACACAACAGAAATATTTCATTGTGTTCCACACTTAAATCTTTGATTCCCTTTACACCATTTCATAAACACAACAGAAATATTTGTGTTGCACACTTAAATCTTGATTTTCTGGGCATCATTTCAAAAACACAATTGAAATATTTGTGTTGCACACTTAAATCTTTGATTCCCTTTGCACCAATTCACAAACACAATTGAAATATTTGTGTTGCACAGTTAAATTTTGATTCCCCTTTGCACCAATTCACAAACACAACTGAAACATTTCATGCTGCTCCACACTCAAAGCTGGGATTTTCCTATGCACCAATTCACAAACACAACAGAAATATTTCATTGTGTTCCACACTTAATCTTTGATTCCCTTTACACCAATTCACAAACACTACAGAAATATTTCATTGTGTTCCACACTTAAATCTTTGATTCCCTATGCACCATTTCATGAACACAATTGAAATATTTGTGTTGCACACTTAAATTTTGATTCCCTTTGCACCAATTCACAAACACAACTGAAATATTTGTGTTGCACACTTAAATTTTGATTTCCTTTGCACCATTTCACAAACACAACAGAAATATTTCATTGTGTTCCACACTTAAATCTTTTATTCCCTTTGCACCATTTCACAAACACAACAGAAATATTTCATTGTGTTCCACACTTAATCTTTGATTCCCTTTGCACCAATTCACAAACACAATTGAAATGTTTGTGTTGCACACTTAAATTTTGATTTCCTTTGCCCCCATTCACAACTGAAATATCCCATTTCACTCGAAGCTGTGATCCCAAGCCCAGGCCTCGTGTGGGAGCCAGCCCAGAGCTACCCCAGGAGGCTCCAGCCCAAGCCCAGAAGGTTCCAGAGCTGGCTCACTGTGGAGGCTCTGCCTGCCCCCAGGGCTGAGTGCTCACCCCTTGCTGTTCATGGGCGACGCTGGGGATATGGAGGGACAGCTCCTCTTGGCCGAAGGCTCCTCCTCCTCCTCGTCTGAGGAGCTGTCGATGGTCAGGTCGATCACTTCCACCTTCTTGTTTTTGTTGGATTGCTGGTGGGAGGACACCTGGTGCTCCAAGGAGGAGCTGATGCATCCTGCACAGAACCAACAACCAGTCACACCCACGGCTCCTTAAAAGTTTTTATTAAAATAAAAACTAATCACAGAATGTTGGTAGCTTTAAACACCACCAGCCCCAGACAGGTGTGACCCAATTAGCTGAACAGACATGATTAAAGCTATAAATGCATGTTTAAAAATGAGCATTTTGGGAGTGAAGGAGCACAGGGGAGAGTGCCCTGCCCAGCCCAGCCCAGGCTCACCATCCACTCCGTTGTAGGATGCTGTCACCTCCTGCACCTCCTTCTTGGACCTCATGGGAGCCCAGGAGCCATCCTCCTTGAACTGGATTTCATCACAGTCTGTACAGAACTTCAGGATTTCCATGAACAACCTGTCCATAAAAATATTTCACATCAGTCCCAAAAAAAGAGCTTTTTTTCCCCTTTATTAGTCACAGGAAATCTGAATTTGTGGTGAAGCTTTTGCTGTTCTGTTCTTCTCTCACTGCCTCCTTGATGAAAAGGAATCACTGACAAAATTCGAGTATTACCTAAAATAAAAACCTGCAAAAATGAAGATTTTTATTTCAAAGTACCAACAGTGGAATCCTGCAGAGCTCATGACACAGAACTCTCCATTTCCCAAAACAAAGGGATTCGGTGAACAAGAGTTGATCAAAAATCCTGACAAAACTTAACTGAGGAAACCTCTGTTAAACCTGAGGATTTAAGGCCTTGTGGAACTTCCTACCAAAAGCTGAGCCTGAGAATCTCAATTTGCAGCCTCCTCTCCCACAGGCACGTCCTAAAATTTTAGGATCCTGGCAGCACATCAGTGCCAGTGGGAATTCCAGCTCCTGACCAGGCCCATTCATGTGGTTCTGCAGGGAAGAGCTTGGCTTTAATTAGAGCTTGGCTTTAATTAGCTCCCTCTTTCCCAGATTGGAGCATTTTCCACAAATAACTTTCTCTTTGGGATGCTCCAGTGAGATCAGACCCAACAGCTGCACCTGGCAGCAGCAGGAGAAATAAGGGAAAGTGGGGTTTGCATTATTGCTGCTTTTTGGCTTTGCTGTTTTAGGCACAAACCCCAAGCAGGAGCCCCCAGCTCTCTGATCCAAGGCAGATTTATCCCTGGAAATCTGGGCCTGCAGGAGTCCAGACCAGCCTGAGTGTCTCTGGCAAGGCTCTAAAGGGATCCTGAGTGATCTCATCCTCCCTTAGCAAAATAAAACCCACATTCCCTGAAAGACTCCTCATTGATGAGGTGGTTTTTTGAACATTTTGGGGTTTCCTGGGTGTTTTCAGCTTTGCTTTTGGGGTTTTTCTGTATGTGTTTCATCCATTTTTGGGCTTTGTTTTATATTGAGAGTATTCTCAATATAAAACAAAGAGAGTAGAAACCTCTACTTGTATATTGAGAGTATATTGAGTATATTGAGAGTAGAAACCTCTACTTGTATATTGAGAGTATATTGAGAGTAGAAACCTCTACTTGTATATTGAGAGTATATTGAGTATATTGAGAGTAGAAACCTCTACTTGTATATTGAGAGTATATTGAGTATATTGAGAGTAGAAACCTCTACTTGTTGTCTCCCTCAATATAAAAAAGAAAAATTTCTCTCTTAAAGAAATTAAAATGGAACCCCAGAAATCCACCCTTGGCCCAGCCTGAGGTGAGGTTTATTTAATTTTTTTGGTGTTTTGCAAGCAGGCAGAGGCAGGGAATCCATCTGTGTGTGTCACTTTCTATAGATAGCAGCTCCCTGAGTGTGAAATCACACCCGGATTGTGCAGCCACTCACAGGGGTGGCACCATTGATCTGTCCTGTCTGTCACCAGCCCTGCCACATTTGCACAGCTGCTCCATGAAAAGGAAACACAACATGTGCTGTGTGCACCTAGCAAAGCTCAGGAATTCACTGAGAACTACTCTCATTATTACCAAGCTGGGTTTGGAGGAGCAGAATCCTTGAGAAGGAGCTGCTCAGGAATCCCTGACCAGCAGCAGCAAATCCAAAAGGAGGGAAAAATCCACTTTTTCAGCCAGGAACATCCATCCCTGTGGGCTCTGATCTCAGCTCCACTCACCCATCGATGATGAGGTGCTCGTAGGGAGCTTTCTTGTCACACACAGGGCACACCCAGGTGGGCTTTTTCTCGTTCATTTGGATGTACAGGGTGGCATCGAAGCACTGCAGGTGGGAGCAGGTCAGGGCCCTGCAGGGGATGGTCAGGCGCATCTTGCCAAGCTGCAAGAGGAAAAAAACAGGATTTTATTACCTTGGAGTTAAATTCACCATCAGGGCTCTCCTGCCTGAAAAGAGACAAGAGTCAGGTGGAGTTTTATTCCAGAAAGAACTCTCTGAAATCTGAGTTTGGTCACATGCACAGTTGCCTCCTTCCTGTATGGTTGAAATGGCATAAAAGTGAATAAAAGTCATGTTTTGAATTATATTTGACCCAGGAAATATATATATATATATATATATATAAATAAATAAATATATATTTTTATATATATATATATATATATATATATATATATATATATATATATATATATATATATAAAAAAATATATAAATATATAAAAATAAATATACATAAATATATATATAAAATATATATAAATATATATATAAATAAATATATATAAATATATATTTAAATATATTTGACCCAGGAAGCTGAAGAATACATCCTGCCATATTCCTGTAACAAAATGCACTCAGCACCTGTAAATAGCAGTGTCCTGGATGGATCAAAACTAGAATTATTATATATATAAATAAATATATATAAATATATATTTAAATATATTTGACCCAGGAAGCTGAAGAATACATCCTGCCATATTCCTGTAACAAAATGCACTCAGCACCTGTAAATAGCAGTGTCCTGGATGGATCAAAACCAGAATTATTATACATTATTCCATGTATTATATGGACCAAAACCAGAATTATCCTTCATTATCATGAAAGCATCATTACACGGAAAGGAAAGCAGACAGCAAAAGGAATTTCACTTTAATCTGAAATAAAAATCACCTCACAAAACCCCAGCAGTTGCTCAAATGTTCTTGCTTTTTTTGGTCTTTTCTTGTTTTGTGTCCCTGCTCTGTGCACAGAGCTCAGCATCCCTGAATGCGAACCCAGACCCACCCACTAAAGCAGCACAGAATGTGAAAAATAGAAAACCCAAACCTGAATGTTCTAAATCAGGAGATGTGTTCCCACTGAGGAGTGTGGAGTTGTGTTTATTTAAAACACCCACGAGGCTGCACCTGAGCAGCTCTGGCTGGGAATGGGATTTTGGGGACGTGGCTCAATCCAGCTGATGCTGAGCAGTACGAGGAGGGAGCCACAGGATGGCACCAGAATATCCCCAAACCCAAACCAAGCTCCTCTCACAGGCCAGCACTTCCTGCAGCCTCATGGTCAGGGCTTGGTTCTATTCCTTGAACTGAAACCTCGTTTATTTTCCTTTCCCCTGGCTCTCAGTCACTGTCACCCTGTCCCCAAGGATGGGAGGGGACACAGAATTCCCTGGGATACAGAATTCCCACAGGAGAGGCTCTGGTGCAGGTGTTTGGCACCTCCTCCCCCAAATCCATGACCAAGCATGCTATTCCCATTCCAAAAATCACATTATTCCCATGCAAAATCACATTATTCCCATCCCAAACCCCACATTATTCCCATCCCAAAATCACATTATTCCCATCCCAAAAATCACATTATTCCCATCCCAAACCCCACATTATTCCCATCCCAAACCCCACATTATTCCCATCCCAAAATCACATTATTCCCATCCCAAACCCCACATTATTCCCACCCCAAAATCACATTATTCCCATCCCAAAATCACATTATTCCCATCCCAAACCCCACATTATTCCCACCCCAAAATCACATTATTCCCACCCCAAAATCACATTATTCCCATCCCAAAAATCACATTATTCCCATCCCAAACCCCACATTATTCCCATCCCAAAAATCACATTATTCCCACCCCAAACCCCACATTATTCCCATCCCAAAATCACATTATTTCCAACCCAAAAATCACATTATTCCCATCCCAAAATCACATTATTCCCATCCCAAAATCACATTATTCCCATCCCAAAAGCAATCCCCCCTGCTCTGTGTGTGTCAGGAATTCTCATCTCCCAGCTGCTGGGGCAATGGCTCATTTCATTTTTGGGCACAGCTCAGGAGCATCACAGGGAAAACCTGGATGCTTCAAAAGGAAAATAAGGAAGGACAACAAACTCCCATCTACTGAGAGGAAAAAAAGCTGATTAAAAACCAGGAAGATTTTCCCCAACATTTTTGTAGAAAATCTCTGCCTGTGATGTCCCTGAGAGAAAAAAAAACCCCAAAATTTAAAAACTACAAAGATTTTTCCCAAGGTTTTGGTAGAAAACTTCTACCTGTGATGCCCCTGAGGAAAAAGAAAACAGATTTAAAAAACAGGAAGATTTTTTTTCCAGGGTTTTGGTAAAAAAATCTCTGCCTGTGATGGGATTTAACCACGCTCAGAGTTCCCAGGTTGGTGCTTTTTTCCCGTTTTTTGGCACTGAACCTCCTGGATCAGCTGTGCCACAAAAACCCAAAAAAAAGCAGGGATGCATCCCAAGTGTGGAAAAGCTGCATTCCCATCACTGGGACTGACTCCTGCCTGCTGGCAGCCAAAAAACACTGCATTAATTTCTTTTAGGAGCACACAAAACATTTCTATTTCCCTGTTACAAAACAGGAGTTCAGCATTTGTAAACAAAGCTGCAGAACCTCCAGTACCCCCCTGGATTTGGAATTTTCCTCCAGTTAAATATTTGGTCCTGCTGCAGGGCCTGGGGATTGATTTCTTTGTGCTTTCAGAGGGAAAAATGAACAAGAATTTGAGTGTGCTCTGATGTCCAGGCTTAGGGCAGCCCCTCTGGATCCTGAATGCCAAATTCCAAGGAAGATCTGAGCAGCTTGGAGGGCAAAATTAAAATTAAAATTTAAGATTAAAACCAAAATTAAAATAAAACAAAATTAAAATTAAAAAGAAACATTTTGTTTGAACAATTCCAGGACACTGCTTAGGCTTTAAATTCAGATTATTAAACCCAAGTGTGCATTTGCACAATTCTGGGAACATCAGATTCCCCCCTTTTCCCCCTTTTTGAGAGAGTTTTTATCAATCCAAGCCCAAGCTGCACTCTCAGAGGATGCAGTGACACATTAAATGTCTGCTTACATATATTTTGAGCAACATTTCCAAGCTAATGGAATATTCATTTTCCCAGGGGCATTTCAGAAGCTTTCCAGCAGAGACAGAGAATTTCAGCTGCTCTCTGTCCCCACAAAGTTACACCAGGTAAACACGAGGTAACTTCCACCACAACAGCCACATTTCCATCAGAATCACTTTTGAGGAAATAAAAAATCAACTTACTGGACAAAGCAGAGACACTCTTAGGCTGGTTGTTGCTATTTCACTGTCTGGATCAGCAGTTAGCTTCTCTTTAACTGGTATTTGAAAGAAGAAAAGGTTTATTTTACATTAATTCAAACATGAATTGGATGATAAAGAAATAAAATAAATCTGAAATGGCAGAGTAAACTTTGAATTCAAGACCCCTAAAAATGTGTTTATCCAGAAATGTCTTCACTCCTTTAAATGCAACTTTGTACCTGACCATTATTTAATATTTAATATCACATTAATTTCACTTCCAACTTCAAGCTAAACTTGTTAACAACTCTCACATGGAGAGGCACCACTGTAACCCCCCAAATCCTCATCAAGTGATTTCAAACTGAAAAGCAAATTGAGCAACAGGCAGTCAGCAGCACCCTGACAAAATCTGAGATTTACATAACTGCAGTGAAACACTGAAGTCTTTAATTCCCGAAGTTTTTCATCCTCTATTTTTATTTCCAAGGGCTGTTTCATGAGCAGCCATTGGTAAAATGAACAACTCAGAGTCATTTTATTCCTGCTTTAAGGACTGGACCTACACCTTCATCCTCACCTTGCAATGCAGCTGCCACCTGGAACTTTGTAGATTTTTGTGCATTTTGTGCATAAATCATCAAACTGCATTAGGACAAATTAATGCCCAGCATTATTATTTAGTGCTGGACTCATTTCTTCCCCTCTGGAGAAGGTACAGCACCTGATGTGAGCATTAATTAAAGAGTAATTTTATATGGATCAGGTGTTTCCCGCTCTTCCCAAAAACCAAACCCACAGCAGTTTTTACTGCTTTTATGCCACAAACTTGCACCAATTTGTTGTCAGAAGAAACAAAAAGGCAGCAAATTCACTCTGCAGTGAGGAAGGGCTCTGTGCTGGGCTCAGCCCACAGCTCTGAGAACAGAAACGCCCAGAACCAGGCCCAGAGGAGGCTTCAGCCCTCAGGTGCTGAATGCCCACTTCACTGTAAAACACTGCAAAACCTGTGCCATTCTGCACCATTTCTTAGTGCTGCACTCATTTCCTTCCTTCTGGAGAAGGTACAACCCCTGATGTGAGCATTAATTAAAGAGTAACACCAGTATCATGTGTTGGGATTTTCCCCTTTCCCTGAAAACCAAACCCGCAGCAGTTTGTGCTGATTTTATGCCACAAATTTCAACCAATTTCTTGTCAGAGGAGACAGAAAGGCAGCAAATTCACTCTGGAGAGAGGAGGGGCTCTGTGCTGGGCACTTTCCCAGGCTCACCCCACAACTTTGGGAACAGAAATGCTCGGTGGAGCTGCTCCTGCCCAGGCCCAGGCCCAGGGTGAGGCCTTCAGCCCCCTTCACTGTAAAACACATTTATACCATTCTGCACCATTTTTTACTGCTGTACTCATTTTTCCCCTCTGTAGAAGGTACAACCCCTGATGTGAGCATTAATTAAAGACTAACACCACTATCAGGGATTGGGACTTTCTCCCTCTCCCTGAAATCCAAACCCGCAGCAGTTTGTGCTGATTTTATGCCACAAATTTCAACCAATTTCTTGTCAGAGGAGACAGAAAGGCAGCAAATTCACTCTGGAGAGAGGAGGGACTCTGTGCTGGGCATTTCCCCAGGCTCACCCCACAACTTTGAGAACACAAAATGCTTGGTGGAGCTGCTCCTGCCCAGGCCCAGGCCCAGGGTGAGGCCTTCAGCCCCCTTCACTGTAAAACATTGTCAAACTTGTGCCATTCTGCACTATTTTTTAATGCTGCACTAATTTTTCCCTTCTGTAGAAAGTACAACCCCTGATGTGAGCATTAACTAAAGAGTAACACCACTATCAGATGTTGGGATTTTCCCCTTTCCCTGAAAACCAAACCCGCAGCAGTTTGTGCTGATTTTATGCCACAAACTTGCACCAATTCCTCCTCCCGAGGTACTGAATGCCCACTTGACTGCAGAGCACAGTTGTGCCATTCTGCACAAACAAAGCCAGGATGGCTGAGCTGAAAGAGATTCTCTTGCATTTTTCCCCTCACAGTGTCAACAGGGTTCCTGGACTGGCTCCTAGTGCAAACAAAGGCTCTGAGTCTTTGAATTGGAGCTGAACACAAAGAACACCACTATCACATTCCCAAAGCCCAGAGGGCTGTAGGAAGTCCAAAGCTTGGTTAGCACAGTCCTAATTCCAAATCTCCCCTCACAAAAGTGAATTTTTTTTTCCTTTTTTTACAGAAGGCCAGCAGACACTTACTCAGGGCTCTGGAGTGATCCGGGTTCCGGATTCCCTTGGCCCGCAACCGCTGCAGGAGCACCGTGGAGGAGAGCTGCTTCACCAGGTACACTGCCATGGAATAGTTCTGGAAAACACCACAAATGGTCAGGGAAAACCCAAAAACATCAGAGAAAATACCAAAAACAGAGAAATCCCTGTCACATTTAACAGTTTGTTATGGGATTGCATGGAGGAGAGCTGCTTCACCAGGTACACTGCCATGGAATAGTTCTGGAAAACACCACAAATGGTCAGGGAAAACCCAAAAACATCAGGGAAAATAGCAAAAACAGAGAAATCCCTGTCTGCAGTACATAACAGTTTGTTATGGGATTGCATGGAGGAGAGCTGCTTCACCAGGTACACTGCCATGGAATAGTTCTGGAAAACACCACAAATGGTCAGGGAAAACCCAAAAACATCAGAGAAAATCCCAAAAGCATCAGGGACAATCCTGTCTGCAGCAATTAACAGTTTGTTACCGGATTGCAGGGCACCGTGGAGGAGAGCTGCTTCAAATTTTATATTGATAATTCTCAGTACACTTATATCAGTACACTGAATTTTATATGGACAATGTTCAGCATTATGCTTGTGTCAGTATATTTAAATATATTATATTTAATATATAAAATAAATATTTTATATTTATATTTTATAAATATAAATATATTTAATTTTATATGGATCATGTTCAGCACTGCACTGGTGTCACTGTATTTAATTTTATATTGATAATATTCAGCACTGCACTTGTGTCAGTGGTTTAATTTTACATGGACAATGTTCAGCACTGCACTTGTGTCAGTATATTTAATTTTACACAGACAATGTTCAGCACTGCACTGGTGTCAGTGCATTTAAGGAAAGCTGTCAGGTCAAATATGATCAGAAGTTTTTCTTTTTTTCAATAAAAGCCTATTTTGTTTTCAAAATAGGAAAAGGAGCAGCGATGCCTTTTCCCAAGATGCATCTCCTGCAATATCTGGAAGCACTGGCCATATTTTTCTTCTCTTCCTGCACTCAACTGTCCCTGAAATGTGAATTTCATCACCAAAGCAGCTCAGAGGCAGAGCCCAACTCAGGTGAACCTTCCCTCATGGAATGAACTCTTCCTGCCATGGAGCCCAAATTCCTGGGATTTCTGAAGCTCTCATTTCTCTTATAATCTCCAGAAAAATCAGGTTATAAATGTCTTTCTAAAAATGTGACTCAGCAGTAACACCTCTCATCCCCCAGAATGGAAAGGACCAAATCTCACATTAGGGTACATCAATTATTTTTTGATTTGAACATTGGCTAAACCTGGAGCTGCATTCATACAATTTAAATTGAAAAATAAAAGGCTTCCCTCAGCAAGTGCCACACGTTTCCACTTTAAAAAAATCCCTGCAATTGTGAATTGTGACATCTCCCATCCTTTATTTAGGATCTGAAGGCAGGCTCTCAGTGATATATCTCACCACAAAATCACACCAATTGGAGCAGCATCAGAAACACCACATTTTAAATATTTCATTCTCACAATGAACGCTTCTCACATCGTTAAAAACCACTACTGCCTTAACTTGTTTGTTTAATGCCTCAATTAGGAGAGGAGTTAGAAAAATGCTAATTAACGCTGTGAAATTATTTACCGACAGCTTGAATCTACAAAGGCAGGAACTTGCCCAAGGCATCTTGTGCAGAAGGCTCTTGAAACAGATTGTGTAAAAATCACACTGAGGGCTCCAGCAAAGGTAGGGAGCACAGTTGGGACCAGAACTGACTCTTGAGGGAAGGGGGAGAGGGAAACTCAGATTTTGTGCTACACAGGAACAGCCAAATATAAAATAATTCCTCACATTTCACTGTCAAAGTCTCAAAGAATCAAATCAGGAAAGGTTGTGTCTTAAAGAATCTATTTAGTGAGGACTGTGTTAAAGACTCAAATTAGGAAGGGTTGTGTCTTAAAGAATCTATTTAGTAAGGACTGTGTCTTAAGGAATCTGTTTAGGAAGGATTGTTCTTTATAGAATTGCAGGATGGTCTGGGTTGGAAAGGATCTTAAATCCCATCCCATCCCACCCAGGGACACCTCCCCTGTCCCAGGCTGCTCCAACCCTGTCCTACAATTCTGGATCTAATGCTTATTTATGCCACAAGTTCCCCAAAATGTTCTTTATAACTGATTAATCTGTGAAACCTGAAACCAGCCAGTTCCCAGGGGACTGACTCAAACTTGGGGCACTTCTTGTCCCTAAATCCTGAATTGTGAATCCTCAGAGCAGCATCTGGGACCCACCCACCTGCAGCTCAGCATGCAAACCCAAGCATGCTTCCTTCTGATACCTGCATTAGATATCTCATTAAATAAAAGAGGATTTTTTTTGGAGCAGAATCAGCCAGCCATCATCTGAATGGAGATTGTTTTCTGCTCCACAAGAAATCCACCCCGAAATCCCCACCCTGGTGTTTCAGAGCTGCCCATTCATTGTCCCTGACTGGAGTGTAAGCATTTTTCCACGCTGGGCTTTGCACGCTGACAAATTCTTGGCCAAAGTTTCACCTCAGGACAATTCTGGGCACTTCTAAAAACAGGCTGGGGGCAGTGGCAGCAGCACAGGGTGCCTCTGGAATGCCCACCCAGCAGCTTTGGTGCCAGCACTGACAGCAGCTCAGTAATTCATGGCTGATTTACTGCAGCCACTTTGTGCAGCACGTTCCAGATTTCATCAGCGATTTTCTGACACCGCTTGTGACCTCCTCCCCACAGCCACAAAAATGATTAAAAATGAGGTTTTCAATGTAGAGGATAAGGAGAGCAGCTGGGAGAAATGCAGAGAAGGCCAATGGGATCAGCTGGGCTGGGCTGTGTCCACACTCACAGCTCCAAAGGGCCGCTCGGGGCTCGATGGCACCCGCGCTCCTTGCAAGGCCAAGCCAAGCTTTGCCAAGTCCCGTAGTCAGGAAGAGCTTCAAAGTCTGAAGTTTGGCCAAATCAACAAACAAAAGGCTTAGAGGATGCCTTGATGTGGGATCTCAGCCCCTCAGGACTGAGGTGCCACCGAGAGCACCCTTGGGGGGCTCGGGAGTCCTGGAATGTTCCAGAAGTGTCTGGGGGCTGCACTTTGATCCCACACAGGAGACGACACCTGTATGAGGACAGGAGGGTTTCACCGGGGTGAATGGTGAAGGGATTGGTTAATTAGAGAGTGAGACACAGGGTTTAGGATTTCTGTACAGGGGGGTTTAGAGAAGTAAGATGGAGGAATTGGGGCATGTCCTGTCCTTCTTCTTCTTCTTCTTCTTCTTCTCCTCCATCTTCTGTGGTGATGGTGGCACTTTGGGATTGGTTATTACTGAAAGTGCACCAGACAATAAGAATAAAAAGGATTGGGGAAAAATGATAAATATTGTACACGTAACAATGGGTATAAAGATAGGTGACTGTCCGGAGGGCAGCACAGTGTGCTCATGGCTGGCTGCTGAGCAGAGCTCTGTCGGGCCGAGAGAAAATCTTTTAGATAAACAATTAATAAACATAAAGACCGAAAGAAGAACTGAAGCCTCTTCTCGTCCTTTGATACGCGGCTGCCCCAAGGCCACCCCGGGCCTTTCCAGGCCCTTCAAACAGCCGAAAACCCGACACCTTGATCTCTTTATCTGGCCCTCCCGGAGTCACAAAGATGAGGAGGGAGAGATCCCACCCCAAGGTGAGGGGGGATCTGAGGGAGCACATCCCCTGAGGGAATTCCAGCTGTGGCATTTCCTGAAAAATCCTTTCTTTAGGATCTTTTCTGCTGAGAAGCTGGGAGGCCTCAGGAACAAAATGCAAACAATGGTTATCTGCTGCTGTGGAATGCAACAGGTGGGTCTGGGATTGGTCTCATGTAGTTATTTCTAATTAATGGCCAATCACAGTCCGCTGGCTCGGACTCTTTGAGACACAAGCTTTTGTTATCATTCCTTCTTTTTCTGTTCTTAGCCAGCCTTCTGGTGAAATCCTTTTATTCTTTTAGCATAGTTTTAATATAATATAGATCACAAAATAATAAATCACCCTTGTGAAAGGTGGAGTCAGATCCTCAGCTCTTCCCTCCCCCAGACCCCTGTGGCACCACCACAGAGCAGCACACCCGTGGGCAGCCCAGCAAGGATTTTGTGCCCAGGATTATCCCTAAATCAGCCAGGAGAGACCCCAGGGGCACTCACCCTGCCAATCTCTGCAGTCCAGGACACCACAATGGTGTTGGGCACCGTGGTGGACAGGCGCACGAGTGAGGTAATGTTGATTGGTCGGCTGGGGCGCTTTGGTTCCACACCGTTTTTGGTTGGTGGCAGGTAGCCCTGAAAAGCAAAATTTCAGCTCTCAGATAAAAGAATCCCGCAGGGCTTTTTGCCTCCTGTCCCTCCCAATGCACCTGGAGCAGGCTCTGTGCTTAATTCAAAGAGAGAAGGATCAGACAATAAAATCTGGAGCGTTTTAGAAGCTCTTTCTCCTGATGGAAATTCAAAATCCTAACCCTGCCCACAGAAAATTAAAGGGAACTTTGCCACCTCTCCTGTCCCAGCAAAACTAAACAGAAACCCCCAAACTTTGGACCAGAGTTTCCAAAATTCAACCATTTTTCCTCTGTTCATTTTAGTATTACTACATTTAGGATCTTGAAAAGGGGTTTTTAACTTCCATATGAACTTCTAGATCTACTGGCTAAAACAAATCACTTGATCTGTTCTGTTCATTCCAATGCTCCAGAATGTGAGAACAAAGATTGGGGTAAATTTTCAGGCAGGTAATTCCTAATAGTGCACCCCAAAACGAGTACTAAAAGGAGATTTAATTCCTAATAGTGCACCCCAAAATGAGTACTAAAAACGAGATTTAATTCCCAATAGTGCACCCCAAAACGAGTACTAAAAGGAGATTTAATTCCTAATAGTGCACCCCAAAATGAGTACTAAAAGGAGATTTAATTCCTAATAGTGCATCCCAGAATGAGTACTAAAAAGGAGATTAAATTCCTAATAGTGCACCCCAAAATGAGTACTAAAAGGAGATTTAATTCCTAATAGTGCACCCCAAAATGAGTACTAAAAGGAGATTTAATTCCTAATAGTGCACCCCAAAATGAGTACTAAAAGGAGATTTAATTCCTAATAGTGCACCCCAAAATGAGTACTGAAAGGAGATTTAATTCCCAATAGTGCACCTCAAAATGAGTACTGAAAGGAGATTTAATTCCTAATAGTTCACCCCAAAACAAGTACTAAAAGGAGATTTAATTCCCAATAGTGCACCCCAAAATGAGTACTAAAAAGGAGATTTAATTCCCAATAGTGCACCCCAAAATGAGTACTACAAGGAGATTTAATTCCTAATAGTGCACCCCAAAATGAGTACTAAAAAGGAGATTTAATTCCTAATAGTGCACCCCAAAATGAGTACTAAAAGGAGATTTCACTTACTGGAAGGCTGCATGGTTTCCCATTGACTTTCACACACAGATTGGGTGGGAAGTGATCTTCTTGTGGACAACTGGTTTCTGATAAACAAAACCTAAAAAGCAAAGAGCTGCCATCACCTTTCACTTTTACAGTGATTTAAAGACCCTCTCTGCCCAGAAGGAACTGTATTTTCCACTGAGCTCTGAAATCCTGACAGATCTTGGAATATCCATGCTCAGAAAAACAAACCCTCCCTGCCCATGGATTTTCCAGCCCCAGGACATGGAATGGCCAAAGTGGAGTTACAGGAAGGATTTCACTGACAAGAAAACCAACCAGGATGAGGAAAATCAGCTTTTTTCCACCCAGCAATTCCCAACCTGCTGATAAATCCTAAAAACCAACAGGCAACAAAAGCCCTACCTTAGCTGGACCTGTACTGTGAAGTCACATTTGGTCCCAGAAATATCCCTGGAGACAAAAGAAAATGGATTAAAATTTCCTGCAGTTCACAAGATTCCTCAGTACTGCAATACAGATTCCTCAGGAGTTTGCTGGAAGTTCAATTTATGGAAAACACTTCATTTTTTACACAAAAAATGGAAAATTCACACTTTCAGGTGTGTATAATGCACACCAGACTTTGCTCCTGCTCAAACCACCACTCTCAAAAGAGGTTAAAAGGAAGAGTTTTTATTTTCTGAGGTAAATAAATAAATTTGTGTCTCAACTCTATTTTTGTGGGGGTTTTTGTTTGAGGTTTTTAGTTGTTTTTTGGTGTGGGGGTTTTTTTTGGTTGTTGTTGTTTTGGGGTTTTTGGGGGGTTTTCTTTGTTTGTCTGTTTTTTGGGTTTTTTTGTGGGGTTTTTTTTTTTGGTTGGTTGGTTTTGTTTTGGGTTTTTTTTCTGGATTTTGGGGGAGTTGTTTGTTTTGGGGTTTTTTTTGTTTTGTTTTGGTTTGTTTTTTTGTTTATGGGGAGGTTTTTTTGTTTGTTTTGTTTTGGGGGTTATGTGTTTTATGAGTTATTTTTGTGGGGGTTTTTTTAGCTTTTTTCGGTTTTTTTGTATATTAGAAAGAAAATTGTGATGGGCCACCATAAAGCCACAACTCTATAACAAATTACCAGAGAAACTGGTGGCAAGGAGGAGCTGCAGGAAGCAGAATTCTGGATTTGGGGTGGGTTATTTGGATTTCAGGGCTGCTGAGTGGGGCTATGGAAAGCTGGGGGGTTTAGGGTGGGTTATTTGGATTTCAGGGCTGGGTGGGGTTGGGGTGGGTTATCTGCATTTCAGGGCTGCTCAGTGGGGCTGTGGAAGGTTGGGTGGGTTTGGGGTGGGTTATCTGGATTTCAGGGCTGCTGAGTGGGGTTGGGGTGGGTTATTTGGATTTCAGGGCTGGGTGGGTTTGGGGTGGGTTATTTGGATTTCAGGGCTGCTCAGTGGGGCTATGGAAAAAGCTGGGTGGGTTATTTGGATTTCAGGGCTGGGTGGGTTTGGGGTGGGTTATTTGGATTTCAGGGCTGCTCAGTGGGGTTGGGGTGGGTTATTTGGATTTCAGGGCTGGGTGGGTTTGGGGTGGGTTATTTGGATTTCAGGGCTGCTCAGTGGGGTTGGGGTGGGTTATTTGGATTTCAGGGCTGCTGAGTGTGGCTATGGAAGGCTGGGGGGGTTTGGGGTGGGTTATTTGCATTTCAGGGCTGCTGAGTGGGGTTGGGGTGGGTTATTTGGATTTCAGTGCTGCTCAGTGGGGTTGGGGTGGGTTATCTGCATTTCAGGGCTGCTGGGGGGGTTTGGGGTGGGTTATTTGCATTTCAGGGCTGCTGAGTGGGGCTATGGAGGGCTGGGTGGGTTTGGGGTGGGTTATTTGGATTTCAGGGCTGAGTGGGGTTGGGGTGGGTTATTTGGATTTCAGGGCTGCTGGGTGGGTTTGGGGTGGGTTATTTGGATTTCAGGGCTGCTCAGTGGGGTTGGGGTGGGTTATCTGCATTTCAGGGCTGCTGAGTGGGGTTGGGGTGGGTTATTTGCATTTCAGGGCTGGATGGGTTTGGGGTGGGTTATTTGGATTTCAGGGCTGCTGAGTGGGTTTGGGGTGGGTTATTTGGATTTCAGGGCTGGGTGGGTTATTTGGATTTTAGGGCTGCTGAGTGGGGATGTGGAAAAAGCTGGGTGGGTTTGGGGTGGGTTATTTGGATTTCAGGGCTGCTGAGTGGGTTTGGGGTGGGTTATTTGGATTTCAGGGCTGGGTGGGTTATTTGGATTTTAGGGCTGCTGAGTGGGGATGTGGAAAAAGCTGGGTGGGTTTGGGGTGGGTTATTTGGATTTCAGGGCTGCTCAGTGGGGTTGGGGTGGGTTATTTGCATTTCAGGGCTGCTCAGTGGGGTTGGGGTGGGTTATTTGGATTTCAGGGCTGGGTGGGTTTGGGGTGGGTTATTTGCATTTCAGGGCTGCTGGGTGGGTTTGGGGTGGGTTATTTGGATTTCAGGGCTGCTCAGTGGGGTTGGGGTGGGTTATTTGGATTTCAGGGCTGCTCAGTGGGGTTGGGGTGGGTTATTTGGATTTCAGGGCTGGGTGGGTTTGGGGTGGGTTATTTGCATTTCAGGGCTGCTGGGTGGGTTTGGGGTGGGTTATTTGGATTTCAGGGCTGCTCAGTGGGGTTGGGGTGGGTTATTTGGATTTCAGGGCTGCTCAGTGGGGTTGGGGTGGGTTATTTGGATTTCAGGGCTGGGTGGGTTATTTGGATTTTAGGGCTGCTCAGTGGGTTTGGGGTGGGTTATTTGCATTTCAGGGCTGCTGAGCAGGGCTATGGAGGGCTGGGGGGGTTTGGGGTGGGTTATTTGGATTTCAGGGCTGCTCAGTGGGTTTGGGGTGGGTTATTTGGATTTCAGGGTTGCTCAGTGGGGTTGGGGTGGGTTATCTGCATTCAGGGCTGCTGGAGCCCACTCACATGGAGCTGCTGATCTGCTGCACTTGCTGCGGCGTCAGCGCGAAGGCAAAGCAGGTTTCTCGAAACCTCTGGCTGTTATCTGAGGCTGCAAGAGAGCAGAGAGCATCAAAAAGCAGCCAGGACAAGCAGGAAATGATTCCATCCAGTCAGAACACACTTTTTTTGTAAACTCCAGCAGCATCAGACACATCTGGCTCTGAAGAGCTTTTGAGGAAGTTGCCATTGGAAGGCTCCTGTAAATAAAAATACAATGAACAAACTTTATGTGCCTATAAAGCGCACATTAAAATGGGGCTGGAGATAACAGCAGAGCTGAGGCAAATCAAGGCTTTTTATCGCTGTAATTTCATGTCAAACGTGCTCTGATATAAATTAAAATACATCTGAGGATTTCTCATCCATCTCTTTTTTATTTCCCTCCACGCACCGGATCGGGCTCGGCCTGTCAGAGTTCACAGAGGGGCTGAACACAACACGTGGGACAGCTCACATTTCACTAGGATGCTTTTTGGACTTCCATGCACCAAACAGATCCAGAATCAGCCAAGAACTGGTGAGATCTGCAGCCCTAAAATCTGATTTTAAAGCCTTCCCACTCTGTGCCAGTCCAGAACCAAACAGTGCTCAGGAGTGAAATGCTCCTGCTGGAAACCAATGTTAAATATCCCTAAAATAGCAATATTTTTAGCTAAAACACAGCCCTTCCCAGGGCCACTGCAGCAATGAAAGAGGTTTTTAAATCATAAACTGAAAGAAAGCATCATCTCCCCAGAGAATGGTTCCACACACTCACCAACACACAGCCAATGAAAAGCTGCCTGCGAGTTGCACTTCAATCCCATTATTCTTCATGATTTTCTAAGTTCTGAATAAATTTGTAAGTTCTGAATCAATATTATATAATACAATTATTCTGAATAAATCAGTGTAATTATCAGTGCACTAAACACTGGATAAATTTCCCATTTTTTGGTTTACTATAATGCATTCTTGACTCATCCCTGAGTGACAGCTGAGTGAGTATTTCAGGGTGAGAATTGAGATTTTGTTCCAAGCAGCGTGTGGTGGGCTGGAACCAACAATAGCAAAGACACTGAGTGTAAATATTACAGCAGGGACCTCCCAAAATTCCATTTTTTTCTCTTTCCTGCATCACACAGCTCCAAAATCCTTCACTGATCCCATGATTTGCTGCTGTGCACGAGCAGGAACAGGGACATGAAGCTGCTGCTTGGAATCCTTGGGAAAGAATTAAGTTTTATAAATAACTCAGCTTCTGAAATGCATACATTTCCTGCATCCCATGTCTGCAGGAAACAGACACAATGTATACAATTAACAATGAAAATCTGCTTTCACATTTGCTCTTCCATAGAATCTGACACCTATTTTTAGCTATAAATGGCAAGATCACAATTACAAACTCTAATTAACAAAAGCTGAATTAGCCAAGCTCATGCACTGCACAGAAATGAGGGGATTCCAGTTGTTATTTCCTGCTTTTCCATGGCTTTTTCTGCTGGGTTGGTTTTTCTCCCAGGTATTATTTGCTTTAGCCTGGAAATTGTCAATTTTGGCTTTATTACAAAAGTTCAGGAAGGTTTTTGGGAACCTTTGTGTGAACTGCAGCACTTCACTAATTAAGAACTGCTGACTATTTAACTAATGCCACCTTCATTTAAAGCTCAATTATCCAGAGAAGCCAACCAGCAGCTACCAAAATTCCTTGGATTTCCCAAGTTTTCCCTTTCCCACCTTTTTGCAGTAGCTCTAATTTAGGGAATCCATCAGGGAAATGGGCAAAAAGGAGAAAACAAAGTTTGGACCAAAGGTCCTGAAATTCAATCCCTTTTCCTCTGCTCATGCTGGTAACAGATTTATTTTTACTAACAGTGATGTGAAAAGTGGGGTTTGAACTTCCATATTCACAGAATCACTGAGTTGTTAAGGTTGGAAAAGACCTCAAAATTCACCAGGTTCAACTCCTGACTGAAGAGCACCTTGGCAATTAAATCAAAATTGGATTTTGAGCCCTGCCACGGATGGTGATTCCACACTTCCCTGGGAAAGCTGTTCCAACCCTTATCCACTCTCCCAGGAAAGGAATATTTCCTAACATCCAACTGTTGTGTTGGTCAGATTAAAGCATTTCTGCTTTAATTTGGGAGAAAATGGGGAAGGAGATCCCTGAGTGCTGCCATGGGAGCTTCCCCTGCCCCAGCTCCCCTCAGGAGCTGTGCCAGGACACAAAACCTCAGAAAGGCCCTGCCTGAACCAAAACCTGAATTCAAAAAGGCCTCTGAGGTTTTTTTTGAGATTTGTGGGATTGTTTTGTGTTCTCAGTGTGTTTGTGCAGTCACTGCTGCAGCCTCAGAGAGCAGACTGGGAAAGGGAGTGACAGACAGGGGATGGGTTAAACTGGCCAGGAAATGGGCTTGGATGGGATTTGGGAAGGGATTCCTGCCTGGGACTGTGGGGAGGGGCTGGGATGGAATTCCCAGAGAAACTCCCTGGATCCCTGGAACATCCAAGGAACAAGGCTTGGAACAGCCTGGGATAGTGAAGAGTGTGGGGATGGGATGGGATTCATGGGATCAGATGGGATGGGATCAGATCCATGGGATGGGATGGGGAGCTATGGGATAAGATCCATGGGATAAGATGGGATGGGATCTATGGGATGGGGATGGGATGGGATCCATGGGATCCATAAGATGGGACAGAATCCATGGGATGGGATGGGATGGGATGGGATGGGATGGGATGGGATGGGATGGGATGGGATGGGATGGGATGGGATGGGATGGGATGGGATCCATGGGATGGGATCCATGGGATGGGATGGGATCCATGGGATGGGGATGGGATCCATGGGATGGGGATGGGATCCATGGGATGGGGATGGGATGGGATGGGATGGGATCCATGGGAGGGGATGGGATAGGGGTAGGATCCATGGGATCCATGAGATGGGACAGAATCCATGGGATGGGATGGGATGGGATGGGATGGGATGGGATGGGATGGGATGGGATGGGATGGGATGGGATGGGATCGGATCCAAGGAATGGGATAGGATGGGATGAGATCCATGGGATGGGGATGGGATGGGATCCAAGGAATGGGATGGGATCCATGGGATGGGGATGGGATAGGGGTAGGATCCATGAGATGGGACAGAATCCATGGGATGGGATGGGATGGGATGGGATCGGGATGGGATCCATGGGATCCATGGGATGGGATCCATGGGATGGGGGTGGGATTTCAGCTCCCCTCCAACCCAAACCCTCCTGGAATTTTGTACTCGCTGCCTGTGTCCCAGCGCCTGTGAGCAAACCCTGATCCCTGCTGGATCCCTGCTGGGTCCCTGCTGGATCCCTGCCGGATCCCTGCCGGATCCCTGCCGGATCCCTGCTCCCTGCTGGATCCCTGATCCCTGCTGGATCCCTGCTGGGTCCCTGCTGGATCCCTGCTGGATCCCTGCTGGATCCCTGATCCCTGCTGGATCCCTGCTGGATCCCTGCTGGATCCCTGATCCCTGCTGGATCCCTGCTGGATCCCTGATCCCTGCTGGATCCCTGATCCCTGCTGGATCCCTGCTGGATCCCTGCTGGATCCCTGCTGGATCCCTGATCCCTGCTGGATCCCTGCTGGATCCCTGCTGGATCCCTGCTGGATCCCCGATCCCTGCTGGATCCCTGCTGGATCCCCGATCCCTGGTCCCTGCTGGATCCCTGGTCCCTGCTGGATCCCTGCTGGATCCCCGATCCCTGGTCCCTGCTGGATCCCTGATCCCTGCTGGATCCCTGCTGGATCCCTGCTGGATCCCTGCTGGATCCCTGGTCCCTGCTGGATCCCTGCTGGATCCCTGCTGGATCCCTGGTCCCTGCCGGATCCCTGCCGGATCCCTGATCCCTGCCGGATCCCTGCTGGATCCCAGATCCCTGCTGGATCCCTGCTGGATCCCCGGTCCCAGAGCGCAGCCCTGCCTCCCCTCTCCCCGGCCCTCGCTGTGACTGCCAGGGCAGCAGGGCCAGACTGCACCAGGGAAGGCAAACAGAAGCTGCTCATTAGGCAGAGATGCTCCAAAAGGCAATCAAAACATTTCCAAACTGCAGCCAGAGGGAGCAGAGCGGGCACGGGAGCTCCCTGGAACCACAGCTCGGCCATGGTCGGGCTCCTCAGCCCCTCCCAGGACACTGCTCTGCCCTGGATGTGCAGCTGCCTCTAAAAAAGAGACAAAATCTGATTTTTCTGGGTGGTTTTCTCTCATCTTCTCCCTGATCACCTTTCTATGCCCACATCCAGCCCGTTCCAGATCTGCTTACCCCACAAACAATGCGTGAAGATCCCACCAAACCACATTAAACACCGAGCAGCTGCTCCCCTAAAATCCAAATTTCTGTGGTTGTCTCTGCCTCCAACTCCTCTGTTCCCAAAGATCTGAGACTCTCCCAAGCAGGAACATTGGGAATTTGGAATTTCAGGGTGCAGAAAAGCTGACAGATTTCTGTTAATTCATCTGCTGTGTTTAAAACACCAAACAGATCCTGGCACATAATTTACTTTTAGAAGTTCTGGAGAATGACTAAACTAGAAAAATATAGTTTTAGACCAAAAAAAAAAAAAAATCATTCTGATGGCTACAAACACAACTGTGCCCTGCAAACAACAATTATTATTTAACAAAAGAAAGGTAAAAATAGATCTGCAATTGAAAACCAAGAGGATGGAAATAGAATTTATAATCCAATAAGGCTGGAATCAAGCCAGGACAAGAGAGTTAATGTGGACATTCTTCAGAAAGATGCCAGGAATGTTTCTGGGGGGTTGGGTTCGTTGTTTCTTATCCAGAACTATAATTTATTAAATATCAAAATATTTTCTTTTGTACTGTGAATGCAACAAGAGTTTGGAAAAGTCAAAATGCCTAAAAAAGTTGCAGAGTTTCTTCTCCCAAACTTTTCTTTTCCTAATTTCACCGACATTTCCTGCATTATTCCAGGCTTACCTCACTCCAGGAATGATCCAGATTGGTACAGATTAACTGAGGGCCAAAAATGATACCTTGCTGGTTGTGGATTTCCTTAAAACACTGAGATAAAAAGTTCCCAAAATCTGAGGGAAAACTGTTTTAATGCATGGTATTCAGAGGATCAAACCACTTAAAATTGTATAGGAATATAAATATAACTAAAATATAACTAAAATATAAATATAAATATAAATATAAATATAAATATAAATATAAATATAAATATAAATATAATATAATATAAATATAAATATAAATATAAATATAAATATAAATATAAATATAAATATAAATATAAATATAAATATAAATAGCCACTCTATATGTGTATATATAAAAATATACATGTATATCCACCGATCACCTATTTAATAAATAAAAATGGCACACAAAAGCCATTTTCTACCAATTCTGCTCTTTATTTTGGAAAACCCCTCCAGCACCAGTGTGAAAAAAGAACCCAGCTTGAGTGGCTGCATTTTCTACAGCTCTAAAAATATTCTGTTCCACCTCACCAGTACCCAGGGCTAAAAATAGCCACACAATCTTTCTGCAGTAAAATCCCTCTTGCTGTCTTGAGCAAAAACCACTCTGAATTCCCACTCAGGCACAGACGCCTTCCAATCCTTCAGGAATTTTTTGGGATTGTGGAGTTGTGGTGCTGATGCTTCCTAAGCACCCTGAACTGAGGTTCATCTTCCCACCAGCATCACCAATTATTAAATACTGAAGGGAATATGTTAGAGAAAGGCTTGCACTAAAATTAAACTGCACTTTACATGAGAATTATCTAAGATATCATTACATGGGCCCATTCCCAATGATTCCCAATAATTGTGTTTATTTCCTAAGGCAAAAAGAGCTGTAAGGAAGAGGATGAGGAGCAGAGGAAACTTTTGCTGCATGCTGGAAGAAAAACAAGAGATGCCCAATTGGTTAGTCACTAATTAATGGGCTGGATTAGCTGAATTTGTCCAAATATTACCCAGAAATGTGGAATTTCCTGGGGCTTCCATAACTCCTCATGGAATTTGCAGGTTCCTCTCGTGCCCAGGGAAGGAGGGAAGCTGGGCTGGGGTTTGGGATGGGAATCAGGACAGGATTTTCCCCCAGGGCTGGGGGGACTGGGACAGCTCCCCAGGGAATGGGCACATTCCCAACAACTGCAGGGATATTGGGATGCTCAGGGGGATTTTGGGGTGTCTGTTCCCAGCTCAGGGATGCACGGGGGGATTTTGGGGTGTCTGTTCCCAGCTCAGGGATGCACAGGGGGATTTTGGGGTGTCTGCTCCCAGCTCAGGGATGCTCTCAGGGATGCACAGGGGGGATTTTGGGGTGTCTGCTCCCAGCTCAGGGATGCACAGGGGGATTTTGGGGTGTCTGCTCCCAGCTCAGGGATGCTCTCAGGGATGCACAGGGGGGATTTTGGGGTGTCTGCTCCCAGCTCAGGGATGCACAGGGGGGATTTTGGGGTGTCTGCTCCCAGCTCAGGACATTCCCCAGTTCTTGTTTTCCCTCCCCAGACAGGTGAGGTGCCTCATTTTGCTTTTCCTTTAAACAACACAAGGCATTTTATCAATTTATGTCCAACCCTCTGTCAAACACCACTGCTGAAAATTTCACCTCCACCTCCCAACCAGACCAAAACTGTGCTCAGATGGGAACACAGCAGAATTCAGAGAGGTTTGAGTGCAAAGCCTGCTGCAGGGCAGGAAGGCCAGGACACCCCAGACATGGATATTCCCCAGCTGCCCCTGGAGCAGCAGCCAAGGCTGGGCTGGAGCTGTGGGGAAGCTCAATCCAAGGGGATTTGGGAGAGGAAAACCCACCTTGATGGGGGAGCTCATCTTGGTGCCTTGGGCTGAGCTGGAGCAGAGCTCCAGAACAAAGCAGGGATTCATTCCCAGCATCTCCTCCATGGCTGCACCTTGGGCAGCACCAGAGCCCAGCCAGGGCTGCACCCAAGATGAACCAAAATGGCCCCAAAATGCACGAGGGGCACGGGCTCTGTCCCTGGGATCAGCTCTGCTCCATTTGCACCTTGCAGTTCATTGTTCCATCCCAGCTTCAGCCCAGGCAGTCCCACCCTGCTTGTTTTTCTCTCTGCAGCCCACGGGGTTTGTGCTCTGGGCTGAGATTTGGGGCATTTGTGCTTGGTGCCAGCTGGGGCAGGGATTGTTTTGTGTCCCTGCTCTGTGCACAGAGCTCAGCATCCCTCATGTGAACCCAGACCCACACACTAAAGCAGCACAGAATGGGAAAAATAGAAAATCCAAACCTGAGGCATCAATCTCAGGATGGCCTTTAAAGCCACCCCAAATTCTGGAGTTTCCCAGTAACCCAGTGTTTATTTACACACCAACACTCCCTGCCCCTCAGCCCCCAGCTCTGGAATCTTCTGGAAGCAGCAGCACTTCCAGCCCACACCCCCCACCCCTGCATTTCCTGCTGCATTAAATGCAGCTGGAGCGAGCAGGATGGGGCTGGGAGCAGCCAGACCCTCTCAGCCATCACTAAATCCAGCCCAGTCATGCCAAACAGGGCTCTGCACCCCACAATCCCATACCTGACACCCCTCAGCCATCACTAAATCCAGCCCAGCCCATGCCAAGCAGGGCTCTGCACCCCACAATCCAACACCCAACACCCCTCAGCCATCACTAAATCCATCCCAGTCATCCCAAACAGGGCTCTGCACCCCACAATCCAACACCCAACACCCCTCAGCCATCACCAAATCCATCCAGCCCGTGCTAAGCAGGGCTCTGCACCCCAATATCCAACACCCAACACCCCTCAGCCATGCATCTCACTAAATCCATCCCAGTCATGCCAAACAGGGCTCTGCACCCCAAAATCCAACACCTGGCATCCCTCAGCCATGCCTCTCACTAAATCCATCCCAGTCATGCCAAACAGGGCTCTGCACCCCAATATCCAACACCTGACACCCCTCAGCCATCACTAAATCCAGCCCAGCCCATGCCAAACAGGGCTCTGCACCCCACAATCCCACACCTGACATCCCTCAGCCATCACTAAATCCATCCCAGCCCATGCCAAACAGGGCTCTGCACCCCACAATCCAATACCCGACACCCCTCAGCCATGCATCTCACCAAATCCAGCCCAGCCCATGCCAAAGCAGGGCTCTGCACCCCACAATCCCACACCCGACACCCCTCAGCCATGTCCTACACAGGCTGTGGGATCCAGCAGATCTGAGCTCCAGAGCCAAGAGAAATCCCCAATTCCTGCTGCTTTCTGTCCCACCTTGGCCATCTGCTCCATTCCAATTATCACAACGGCTGCTGCACCCCTGACCTCTCCAAACCCTTCAAAACCCCTTGAGGGGAAGCATTTTAGTGAACACCCAAATCCTTCCTGCCCTTCTGGCACCCCCACAGTGACACCCTGAGCCAAGCAAAGCGCCAGGGCCAAGCTGCCCACCTGGGAGCAGGGCACAAACTGAGCCTGGCTCTGGCCAGCTGCTGCACCCATCCCCTCACATCCATCTTAAATTCTGTCCAACTCACAGTTAATCCTCAGGAGGAACAGGCAGAGCCACCCTGGGGGTGGGAAAGGAAGGGAGTGAAGAGATGTGAAGGAGCTGATTTGAAATTGTGCCTAAAGATATATATGAAAATAGCCTGGAAATACTCCAAGGGCTACAATTAATCCATAAATATTATGGATTTTATAACTCTTTCTGATATGTTGTATAAACAGAAGACTGAAGAGATCAGCTGGAAGTTATGTGCAGTTGGACAGACATTTATGTGGGATTATTCATTCTTTAAATCACTCATGGGGTGGAGCATTCCTGAAGGCCTGCAGGAAGATCAGGCCCTGGATCTCACCTGACCCAGCATTTTCCAGAGGGAAGGAACACCACAGGATCCTCCTTGCTCAAATCCAGCCCCTTGATTCCTTCAGACACCTGAATTCCATCCCACAACTCCAATGCTGCTTTCAGCTTCCATATTTTAACTTTTATTGCTAAAAGCACCAAAGGAGCAGCACAAAGCCAGCACTGCCACATCCCTGCTCTGAAGAAGTTTTTCTCTCAACAAGAAAAGCTTTTTCCTCGGGCACAAGATGGGATTGCTGAGCCAGGGAGATGGGGTTTGTCCCTTGTTTGTCCTAACTCAGGATATTTTACATTCTCTGTGATTCCCAGCTCCATTCCAGCCATGTCTGGAAATATCCATGCCCTGTCAGGGCCTGGAAACTGTGGACATCCATGTCCAAAAAAAGTCCTTTAGAGGGCCTGGAAACTTTGTCAGGGCCTGGAATCTTGGACATCCATGTCCTGGAACCTTGGGGACATCCATGTCCTGCAATCTTGGACATCCATGTCCAAGAATCCTGGAACATCCATGTCCTGGAATCCTGGGACATCCATGTCCTGCAATCTTGGGGACATCCATGTCCTGGAATCTTGGACATCCATGTCCTGGAATCCTGGGACATCCATGTCCTGGAATCCTGGGACATCCATGTCCTGGAATCTTGGAACATCCATGTCCTGGAATCCTGGGACATCCATGTCCTGGAATCTTGGACATCCATGTCCTGCAATCTTGGACATCCATGTCCTGCAATCTTGGACATCCATGTCCTGGAATCCTGGGACATCCATGTCCTGGAACATCCATGTCCTGGAATCCTGGGACATCCATGTCCTGGAACATCCATGTCCTGGAATCCTGGGACATCCATGTCCTGGAATCCTGGGACATCCATGTCCTGGAACATCCATGTCCTGGAATCCTGGGACATCCATGTCCTGGAATCCTGGGACATCCATGTCCTGGAACCTTGGACATCCATGTCCTGCAATCTTGGACATCCATGTCCTGGAACATCCATGTCCTGGAATCTTGGACATCCATGTCCTGGAACATCCATGTCCTGGAACCTTGGACATCCATGTCCTGGAACATCCATGTCCTGGAACCTCACTGCCCTCAGCTCCACACACAAGGAGATTGAGCAATCAGCTGAAGAAAACCTGAATAAACCCTTTTTTTAGGAGTTACCCATTTGCTTAAAGCTCTCTCTCAACTGTGGAAAGCTCAAGCTGGGGCCCAGCACATGCAAACCCAACTAAAGAACCCCAAAAGTGCTGTAATTCCAGTCAGCCCCAGCACAGAGCCAATATTTCACCCCGTTCTTGCACAGTTCAAAGCTGCAGGGCCGGAAGTCAGAGAACTCAAAGCTGAGTTGAGAATTTAGTGTTTTGTTGAACTTCCTCCCACAAAGTACATTTCAAAAAAATAATAAACACAGCAGACAGTAAAAGCGTGACTTTCATATAAACCATAATAGCAATTGCACAGAGCACGAGATCAGCTCGCTGATAGAGAAAAAGGAGAAATTCTTGCCAAACAAAACTTTGGTGGGTTCCAGCCCGGCTCTCTCGTGCACTGAACTGTTGAATTGTTCAATGGCTGCACCCTGAACCACAGGCACCCTCAAGATTTCAGGCAGCTCAGCTGCAAGGCCTGGCTGCGGCTCTGATTGCCCACAGGAAAACCCAGGGCAAGTGCAAGGCACAAAGGCAGGGTGGGAACCAGCCCTGAGGGGGAAACGGTGCTGCCTGCAGAAATCCTGCCAGCAGAGCACACAACTGCAGGAATTAACCCCAGCCCTCCATCCAGAGTGCTTTAATGGGGGCTCTGACAGAGCTGGAATTCTGCTGCCTCTCAGGGATAATCACTGATCTGTGCCTCTTCCTTCCAGGAGGCTGCAGGTAAAAATTCTCCTTTTTCTGGCTCAGCTCCAACTGCCAGCGCTGTGTTTGTATCACTGAGAGATGGAGCACAGCAAATAAACTGCACGAGGATGATCCTTGTGCCATTCGGACTGATTTTAAACAGGAGGAGAGCTCACAGCCTCTTTAATCCTTTCAATTGGAAAAGAAAAAAATAAAACAGCTTCATTTCCCTTACAGGTAAGTAAAGACCCCTAAGCTAGTTAAAATGTTTTTTGGAACAACTACACAGCTCCAGCAATTAGGAATGACATTTGCTGGAACAAGAGGCATTTTTAAGATGGTGCTTAACTATCTCATGTCCCTTCCACAATAATCTGGCAATTTCTGGGCCCTGCTACTCACAGCAAACACATTTCAGCGCACAAAAGAGATCTTATCTGTGTGTTAGGAGTTACTTTTAGAAAATGTGCTTAAAAAACAACCAATTAGCAATGTCTGTGCTCTGGGGGCTGGAAATGGGGGAATTAAGGGAGAGCTGCAGCTTCACTTGACAAACAACCTCAATTCTCCTCTTTAGATCCTATTAGGAGAACAACAGAGAAGCACAGGAATAAGGCAAACATTCCATCAGAGCCAGAGTGGGCAGCTTTTTCCTCCGAGCACAAAAAATCCTCATTAAAAAATTAAAAATCCCTGAAAATGGTGGCTAAGCACCGATTTCAGAACGAGGAGCTCTCCTGGCTGGCTGGGACACAAACCCATCCCATCCCCATGCTCTCTGCACTTGGCAGCCAGGGTGACTAATAAATGTGGATCAAATTCAACAGCTCCACTGCAAAGGAACAAATGGCTCTTTGTCTGGCCAGGGAGCACTCGTGGCACCCAGGGCCTGGGCTGGGGACAAGGTGAGGACCAAAGGCTGCACCCTGGGCCTGGAGGGCTTCTCCAGCCTCAGGGATCCAGCCCAGAACCCCAGGGATGGAGAAATCCCTGCATCCCATGAAGCCAGCCCAGCACATCCCTCTGAATGCCAGGCTGGAGCTGCAGTCAAATATAAGAATTTCTATTTAAATAGAAGAATTTCTGTTTCCTCCCTTTGTTCCTGACGGTACCAATAAGAGTTAGCAGATTTCATTTCCTTATCTGTTCCTCGCATTAGCTGTGTGCCACCCACCCACATAAAATATTTGGGTACAGAATGCCTGCTCAAGTGCCCTGCTGGGCACCTCCCTGCCCCGAGGCTCGCTCAGATCATTGCTTTTTCAACCACCATCACCTCTCCAAGGGACAGAAACTGGAGCAAACCTTCCCAGCTGTGCCACCTGCCCTTGGGAACGAGCAGGGGCAATCCCAGCACGCCGGGATGTGCTTTGCCCACTTTTTGTCATTTCAGGAGGGTGTGAAGTTTGAATTACACAAATTCTCTCTCTCACACGCATTTTCTTTCCCTTCTGTTCCAAGCAGGCAGAGAATCCTTCCAAACCCCACACTGGGTCATCAGTTCATCCTTGTGGGGGAGGGAAGCAGAGTCAATTCAAAAGTCCTTTATCCCCATCCCATGAGTAATCTGATGGGAAAAAGCAGGCAGGAGATGCTGAAACACGGGCTCCATTCCAAGCTCTGAGTGGCTGCAGGAATATCTGCCAGTGCAAAACAAACCAGGGAACCCACACACGGGACACTTGAGGAAACCCACACAGAAGGGTGCCCAGACCATCTGGGGCAAACCTTCCACAAACCATCTCACATTTTGTAGCCAAAGCATCAGAAAATGCAGAAATGGAGAAAATGAATGTGAGTGATGAGGCTGGGGAGGGCTGGGATGGATTCCCAGAGGAGCTGGGGCTGCCCTGGATCCCTGCAGTGCCCAGGGCTTTAAGGTCCTCTCCAACCCAAACCATTCCAGAATTTTCTGATGGATACCAAAGCTCAACCCCAAACTCTCAACTGAAAGGCTTTTTAATAGGGTTCCTTCAGACAAACAGAAAACAAGCCCCAAATATTCCTGAAGTTACCACAAAGGACAGGGATTGCTTCCAAAGGTATCTGCTTGGAATTGCACTTTCATTTTCTTACCCTGACTCTCCTCTAAGGGGAGAAATATCCCATTGACCATCAGCTCCTGAGGCCTGGGACCGGGCAGGGAGTGAATGATGGTCCCAGGATTTGGGGTGAATGGTGATCCCAGGATTTGGGGTGAACGATGGTCCCAGGATTTGGGGTGAATGCAGATCCCTGCATTTGGGGTGAATGATGATCCCAGGATTTGGGGTGAACGACGATCCCTGCATTTGGGGTGAATGGTGGTCCCAGGATTTGGGGTGAATGGTGGTCCCAGGATTTGGGGTGAATGATGATCCCTGTGTTTGGGGTGAATGGTGATCCCAGGATTTGGGGTGAACGACGATCCCTGCATTTGGGGTGAATGATGATCCCTGCATTTGGGGTGAATGCAGATCCCTGCATTTGGGGGGAATGATGGTCCCAGGATTTGGGGGGAATGATGATCCCTGCATTTGGGGTGAATGATGATCCCTGCATTTGGGGTGAATGATGATCCCTGCATTTGGGGTGAACGATGATCCCTGCATTTGGGGTGAACGATGATCCCTGCATTTGGGGTGAATGCAATCCCTGCATTTGGGGTGAATGATGATCCCTGCATTTGGGGTGAACGATGATCCCTGCATTTGGAGTGAATGCAATCCCTGCATTTGGGGTGAATGGTGATCCCTGCATTTGGGGTGAATGGTGATCCCTGCATTTGGGGTGAATGATGATCCCAGGATTTGGGGTGAATGCAGATCCCTGCATTTGGGGTGAATGGTGGTCCCAGGATTTGGGGTGAATGCAGATCCCAGGATTTGGGGGGAATGACGATCCCAGGATTTGGGGTGAATGCAGATCCCTGCATTTGGGGTGAATGCAGATCCCAGGATTTGGGGTGAATGATGGTCCCAGGATTTGGGGTGAATGCAGATCCTGCATTTGGGGTGAATGATGGCCCCAGGATTTGGGGTGAATGCAGATCCCAGGATTTGGGGTGAATGATGATCCCAGGATTTGGGGTGAACGATGATCCCAGGATTTGGGGTGAATGCAGATCTCAGGATTTGGGGTGAATGATGATCCCTGCATTCGGGATGAATGATGATCCCTGCATTTGGAGTGAATGCTGATCCCTGCATCTGGGGTGCTCTGTCCCACTCAGAGCTGACAGCAAAGGGCTCTTCCCACGTCCAGGAATAAATAAATAAATAACTAAATAAATAAATGCACGCCATCACTCCTGCCCTGGAATGCCTTGTGGAAATTCCAGCCTTTTCCTGAAGTATTTCTGCTGTAAAATGATGAGACACATACTGAGCACCTCATTAGCTCCCAGCACCAGCACTGCCTGGAATGGTTATTCAGCAATTAGGGCTCAGATTAAAGCTAAACAGATACAGTGCACCTCTGCAAAGAACACCTGAACCACAAGATCAAATCACCAAAATCTCTCCGCTTTTCCCTCCATTACAGCAGCTAAAGCAAAAAAAAAAAAAAAAAAAGCAAAATTCTGTGCCAGATCCTTCAGAAATGCACACACCAGGCCTCCCACATCCCCCAGCCCTCCAGACTGGCGCTGGAAAGTACCTGCTCAGCTTTGTTTACAAGGGATTTCTTCTGCAAAGGGCTTTTTCTTCGCACTCACCCACCCTCTCTCCCCAGATCTCCTCTCACCAATCTGCTCCTCCTACCAGCAGGGAATCTTTGCTGGGCTTTCAAGCCAGCACAAGGTTCCACCACACAGAAATCACCAGCCCTGGTGCGTTTAGGCAGTACTGAGCAGTATTAGAAGTTAACCATGCTGTGAAGTGGAGCCTGGAAAATCACACATTACATAATGCCCTGGGAGCAGCAGATCCTCCTCAGCAGCTCCACCAGTGATTTATACCTTCACACAAAAATCAGCTGCGAGGAAAGCAGCCACAACTGCAAAAGAACCCTAAATTCAGGTGCTTGGGCTGTAATGGATCCAGCAAATTTCCAGCCTGGCACTCCTTCCCAGCACGGCTGAGAACATTCTAGAAGCCTGACGGATTTGGGGGTAGTTCTGTTTACTTTGGTTTTTTTTTTTTTAATAATGAAACTCTGTGGTTTATAAGAACTACTGAAAGCAGACTGGTTTTTTTCTTTTTCCTTTTTTTTTTCTAAGATTTAGTTTGTTTTTTCTCAAAGCCCCCCCCTTAAAATAACGGATGTTTAAACCATATTTAGAGGCTCAGCTAAAGCAACTAATGAGTGTTAGGTAAGACGTCTCTCCATGTAGAACAATCTGTTCCAAAAGTTACCAAAAATAGCAATTCTCTAAACACTGCTGTGATGCAACATTTAACCCCTCGCTGCTGCAGCAGAATTTGACCATTTTCCCCCAAAGCCTGCACAAAGGAGCTCTCCTTACCTAGGCTGGTGGGCTTGATCAGCTCGTCCAACAAGTCATAAAAGGGGAGTTTCTGCAGCTTGATGTCGGGGTGCACGGGGTGCAGGGCCGAGGCCAGGTGGGGCAGTTCCAGTTCGTGTTTGGGTCCCAGCAGCGACACGGGGAGCAGGGGGGACGTGGCGGGGTGGCCGTCGTAGCCCAGCTGTGGAATGGCGGAGGGCGACAGCGCGGCCGGCATGGAGCCCGAGTGCACGCTGGGCATGGACAGCTCTGCCGGCGTCATGATTTTCTGCGGGAACCTTCTCCTATAGAGTTCTTTGATTTTCATCTGCACGGCGGGGCTGCAGCCGGCCTTGAGCAGGTGCAGGGCTTTGGTCAGCAGTTCGTGTTTGCGGCCGTGCTTGTTCCTGCCCGCGTAGCCCAGCAGCACCTGCAGCTCCGACACTCGAAGGCTCATAACCATTTGCTTCAAAGAGACAAAACAGGAGGTTAACAGGTGAATTTAGAACCCTCATAAACAAAACACAGGGTCAACAAGTGAATTCAGCGCCCTCATGAACAAAACAGGGGGTTAACAGGTGAATTTAGAACCCTCACAAACAAAACAGGGGGTTAACAGGTGAATTTAGAACCCTCACAAACAAAACAGGGGGTTAACAGGTGAATTTAGAACCCTCACAAACAAAACACAGGGTCAACAAGTGAATTCAGCGCCCTCACGAACAAAACACTGGGTCAACAGGTGAATTTAGAACCCTCACAAACTAAACAGAGGGTTAACAAGTGAATTCAGCGCCCTCACAAGGGCTCAGAACCATTTGCTTCAAAGAGACAGAACACAGGCTCAACAGGTGAATTCAGCACACTCACAAACTAAACAGAGGGTTAACAGGTGAATTTAGAACCCTCACCAAGGCTCAGAACCATTTGCTTCAAAGAGACAAAACAGAGGGTCAGCAGGTGAATTCAGCACCCTCACAAACAAAACGGGGTTAACAGGTGAATTTAGAACCCTCACCAAGGCTCAGAACCATTTGCTTCAAAGAGACAAAACAGGGGGTTAACAGGTGAATTCAGCACCCTCACAAACAAAACAGAGGGTTAACAGGTGAATTCAGCACCCTCACAAACAAAACAGAGGGTTAACAGGTGAATTCAGCACCCTCACAAACAAAACAGAGGGTTAACAGGTGAATTCAGCACCCTCACAAACAAAACAGGGGGTTAACAAGTGAATTCAGCACCCTCACAAACAAAACAGGGGGTTAACAGGTGAATTCAGCACCCTCACAAACAAAACACAGGGTTAACAGGTGAATTCAGCACCCTCACAAACTAAACAGAGGGTTAACAGGTGAATTCAGCACCCTCACAAACTAAACAGAGGGTTAACAGGTGAATTCAGCACCCTCACAAGGGCTCAGAACCATTTGCTTCAAAGAGACAGAACACAGGCTCAACAGGTGAATTCAGCACCCTCACAAACAAAACACAGGGTCAACAGGTGAATTCAGCACCCTCACAAACTAAACAGAGGGTTAACAGGTGAATTCAGCACCCTCACAAACAAAACAGAGGGTCAACAGGTGAATTCAGCGCCCTCACAAACTAAACAGAGGGTTAACAAGTGAATTCAGTACCCTCACAAACTAAACAGAGGGTTAACAGGTGAATTTAGAACCCTCACAAACTAAACAGGGGGTTAACAGGTGAATTTAGAACCCTCACAAACAAAACAGGGGGTTAACAGGTGAATTCAGCACCCTCACAAGGGCTCAGAACCATTTGCTTCACAGACAAAACACTGAGTCAACAGGTGAATTCAGCATCCTCACCAGACATAAAACAAAGGGTTAACAGGTGAATTCAGCATCCTCACCAGACACAAAATAAAAGGATTAACAGGTGAATTCAGCATCCTCACCAGACACAAAATAAAAGGATTAACAAGTGAATTCAGCACCCTCACCCAAGGCTTATAACCATTTGCCTCAAAGAAACAAAACAAAGGGTTAACACGTGAATTCAGCATCCTCATCAGACATAAAACAAAGGGTTAACAGGTGAATTCAGCACCCTCACCCAAGGCTTATAACCATTTACTTCAAAGAAACAAACCGAAGGGTTAACAGCTGACTTTCAGCACCCTCACAAACGCTCAGAATCATTTGCTTCAGAGGCAAAAACCAAAGGGTTAACAGGTGAATTCAGCACCCTCACCCAAGGCTTATAACCACTTGCTTCCAAGAAACAAACCAAGGGGTTAACAGGTAAATTCAGCACCTTCACCAAGGCTCAGAACCATTTGCTTCAAAGAAGAAAAACAAAGAATTAACAGGTGACTTCAGCATCCTCACACACCAGAAAGGGCTTGAAGCCTGTTAAGCATTAAGTTTTCAAGACTCTGTGCCCCTGCTCTGCCCCCTTCTACAATGCTCAGTATTTAATACAATACTCAGTAGTTATTACAACACTCAGTGTTTCTTTTCAAATCTGCAATGAGAGATTTTTAAAAGCATTTCCATTCCGTGGGCAAAAAGCTGAGGAAAGGACTCGGTGCAAAATAAAGGTGGTAACTAATTATTTGTTAATCACTTGCTAGAATCTCTGATTTTTCCTTGCTCTAGCTGGGTGTAAAAGCAGTTTTACACTGACAACACCCAGCCTCCCTCAGCTCCTGGCATGCAGCAGAACTGACCCACACACGTTCAGAGAAATGAGATAAACGGCATCAAAAGGAGAGTGAACACAATCCCGTTTGAGCCTTGTCACCTGCCCGGGTTAAAGGAAATTTCCTCTCCTTCCACCTCTGCTCTTCTCCCAGCAGAGCTGCGGGTCTGTTTGGATGGGAAGCTGGGCTTTGCCCTCTGCTAATTAACATCTTCATTAGCACAGCCATTTAGTGCCTCCCAACAGGACCCAATGAATCACACCGGTACAACTTGTCACCTGGCTCACTTCTCCCGGAACTGAGAAAAACACTTCCCAAACCAGTGAAACCAGTAATCACCAGTGTGCAGCAACTGGGCAGGCAGGAGCCAGAAAATCAACTTCAGGGCCTGGTTTTCATTGAAAAATACATTTCATTGCTTGGCAGGGGCTTGCTCATCATCAGAAGGCCTGAGACACCAGCTGGAATGATGATCCAAACGTTTGGATTCCCAAGGAATCATAAAGAAATACAATGCCTAAAACCCACTGATGTGCCAGGCTGTATCTTCTGCAAGAAAACCCTGAATATTCTGCAGTGAACCCCAGAAGATCTGATTCCAAACAACACCTGATGGATGGATTTGGGACCAAAGCAGCCCATGCAGCACATGAGCGAGGGCTCTGCAATTTCCCAGCCACTGAAGGATGAAGACCTAAAACCAGAATTTGCATTTGACATCTCTGAATTTGACTACCAATGCTCCCATCCTCTCTGCTCCTTCAAACAGTGCAAAGCGCTCAGTCTCAAACACTGCTCTGATTTTTTCCACATGAATTCTCAAACCTGAAGTGCCCAGATTAGAAATTGCTACCCCCGGCTTTACCAAAACCAGCCCAAACTCCCATCATCTCCTCAGAGCTTCAGTACCTGCCACAGATCTTCCCTGCCCAGGTGTCCACGGGAGCTTTTCCCTGCACTGAAACTGCTCCTGGTATTCAAAAGCCCTAACTGAGATGATTCATGTCTTTAATGAGGTTTGCAGCAGCCACACTGAAGTCAAATTTGCCACAAGATTTCTGCTGTGCTGAACCACAGCTCGGGAACCTCGCTGCAAATCCTTGTTTCAGCCTTCCACGAGCCCTTTGGATGGAACTGGAGTTGTTTTATTTTATTTCCCTGAATACCCCAAGAACCTTCTTCACACTCAACTCTGAGACTGTCAGAAAGCCACTAATGAGAACAGACGAGGTACTTGGTAAGAAATGAAGATGTCTTAAAAGAATAAGGCATTTCAGCTCCAATCTGAAGTGTTGACAGCTGAAAGGAAAGTGAAACAAATAGATTTGAAACATGGAAAAACACTATTTATAATGCCATACAAACACTTCTCCAACAGAATGAGTAGTTACAGCTGAAGGGTTTAATGCCATCACCATTAAGAGTCACTTCCTGAACAGGCAGAACCTCTCAGAGCTTCCCTCTGTTCCTGTTTTGTGATAAACTCACGGGCTCAGCTCGCCAAGAGCACGAGAGGATTAAGAAATAACTGAGGCGAGGGAGAAGCTCCTCTCCACGCTGGATAATTTCCATTTGTAAGGTAAAGGAGAGCTGGAATGAGCACACAGAGAGCAGGGGCCGTGCTGGAGCCAGCTCAGAGCCCAAAACAAACAAAATCCCCACATCTTCCCCAGCCCGCGCATTCCTGCTCAGGAGGACAGCAACAATTTTGTTTGCAGTGTTCAGGGCCCTGACAGATCCATCCCTAAAACCAGCAGTAAACCTGGTGGGTTTATTATAATTCCATAATTTATAATATATATATTATATTTTCCATCCACATCAGAGAGGGGCAATGCCTCAAACCATGCCCACCTTGCACAGGGCACTGCCAGGGGTTGGTGCCCCTGGGAAAAGTTCCTACAACACCAACAGGAGAATTCCTGTCCCTCCTCCAACCCTGCTGGGGTTTACAGGGCCCAACCTGTGGGAAATGGATTTGTAAGAGATAAGAAATGCTGACTTAGAAATAGGACAGACGTTGCTGAAAGAACCAGAAACAATTTCCAAGGATGGCCTTACAAATAAAACTAGGTATTTTAGAGAAAGAAAACTTTGAATGATGCATTGTGGTAGGACTCACAAGGGGTAATTTTAGATGATTGGCTTTAAGGCATTTACAGCATGGTGTGGCTAAAGCTGATAGACCAAGAAACACTTAAATGTAATTAGGAAATAGTTGGCTGCTGATTGTGATGCTGTGAATTATAACATCTGTATTGTCTCACCCTTCACGTGAGACTGAAAATGGAATAAAAGTTTTAAACCACCTCTCAGCTGCCCCATCTCTGGGTCAGGAAAGGGCTGAATCTGACACCAGCCCAGCTCCAGAGCAGAAACCCAAGCCCTCGCCATGCTCTGATCCACGGCACCCTGACCCTGGCACAGGCAGGACAGCACAACCCAGCGCTGCCAAACACACCAGGGAAACCCAGCAAAAGCCTCAATTGCTCCCATTTTCTCTGTCCCACCTCAACTGCAAGCCCTGGCTGGCTCAGCTGCAGCAGCAGAGCTGGAGGGCAGAGGCACAGGGAGTTCTGCTGCAGGAAATGTTGCATTTCTCTGCTGCAGCATGGGAGCACAAAGATCACAAACCCCAGCACAAAGGCTGCCCCCAAATAACAAACACCTGCCCCACCCCTGGCTGCCCCAAAATGTTGGCATTTCCCTATGCTAACAGGAAATAAAGGAACAAAGCAACAACAAAAAGCTGAACTGCAGAGAAACGAAAGGAGGCCCAGCGCCCAAGGAGTGGCTGCAGAGAAATCCTGCACGCCGCAATTCCAGGTGTTTGCTGTGGGAATATCCATTCCTGCACACAGCACAAGGAATTGATGCTGTTTGGCTCCAAAAAGGTCGAGGTTTTGGCACTCAGCTTCAAACTGGTTTCCAACAAATCCCAGCCTCAAGCACACACCGGTACTGTGCACTCTGGCACTGAGGGCACACTCAATGCTCGAAAGGAGGATGAGGATGGTGAGAGACATTTTTCAGAAAGTCAGAAGGAGCTTTCCAGAAACCCAACTAGCAGGGGGTGGTGGCACATTTCTGCCCTCCCTGCCTGTGCACACCGATCTCTGAACACACCTCTGGCATTTCCTGCTCCACAACCCAGGCCAAGCCCGTGCTCCTGCACCAAATGCATCACTCCTGGTGTCCGGTTTTCGGCTGTTTGGAGGGCCTGGAAAGGCCCGGGGTGGCCTTGGGGCAGCCGCGTATCGAAGGAACAGAAGAGGCTTCAGTTCTTTTCTCGGTCTCGGTGTTTATTAATTGTTTATCTAAAAGATTTTCTCTGGGCCCGACAGAGCTCTGCTCAGCAGCCAGCCATGAGCACACTCACCTATCTTTATACCCATGGTTACGTGTACAATATTTATCATTTTTCCCCAATACCTTTCACCCTTATTGCCCAGTGCACTTTTAGTAATGACCAATCCAAAAGTGCCACCATCACCACAGAAGATGGAGGAGAAGAAGAAGAAGAAGAAGAAGAAGAAGAAGAAGAAGAAGAAGAAGGAGGACAGGACACGCCCCAATTCCTCCATCTTATTTCTTACTTCATCATACTTACTTACATACATACATTACATACATACATACATACATACTTACATCATACTTACTTCTTACTTCTCTAAACCCCCCTGTACAGAAATCCTAAACCCTGTGTCTCACCCTCTAATATAAAAATTTAATATAAATAATATATATAATAAAATAATTGAAATATATGGCAGTAATCCATGGGCAGCACCAATGCCATTCCCCTCGTTCTCTTCCATAGGGAAGGGATCTTCTACCTACAGCTCTTGCCCAAAATAATCAGGGCATTTTAAAAAAAGCTATTAAAGATGAAAACTGGAGAAGGTAAGAATCATTTACTTGGATTTTGTCTGCAACAGCAACAGCAGAGATGAAATTTGGCTTTCCACACAAACCCAGTTGTCCCAGCCAAGGAAAGATTCCCAAACTGAGCTCCAGGAATTCCAGCCCTCAGCACAGCTTAGCAGCTCATAGCATTTTCAGGAGCTGCATCTGGCCTCCATGACCTATGAAAATCAGGAATTAAGCTTAAAAATAAATAAAATCCAAGTGTTGGTGCCTCTGGATAAGACATTCCCTGGATAACCTGTGGCTGGTCCCACAGGCACTGATTATTCAGGGAAATAATCTGTGAACCTGAATTATTTTCCCCATTTTTAGAAGGGAGGGACTTGTCTGAGTGGTAAAAATCAGGTAGAAACCAATATTTATTTGTATTTTTAATAAACAGAGTGATGGACAAGGCTGAGCATTTTTCACCCACCCAGCAGCACCAAAACTGTCCTCAAAGCAAAATATTCAAATCCAAGTTTGATCCCTGTTTTTTTTTAAAAGGATATTTCTCCAGTTATCAACCCTAGGATCTATCAGGAGAACCCAACGAGTTATTCCTGGATGTTTATATAAGCAGAAGCAGGGAATAAGCTCCAAAACATATTTAAATTATTTGCCAGAACAACAAGAAGCATTTGGCTTGGGCCCACACCACATTCTGTGCCTAAAGCAATCCAGCAGGTCCTCCCCATTAACCTGAAAGATAAAGGGGGGAAAAATAGGAATGGAAAAAAAAAATCACCTCAAATCTCAGTGAAAAGATGGAAGAGAATGAGTAAAAAGAGAGAAAAACAATAAACGGGAAATCATCAATATATAAGCAGCAATTCCAGGCAGTGATAGTAAATTTGTTATTAAAAACACAGTGATTAGCTTTAGTGATCTTTTAGTAATTAAGGGTCATTATGACTGAAGAGAGCAAGCTCTGCAGCAAATTCCTTCACAGGTGAAGGACAACACAAATGGAAATTTCCCCCTTATCAAACAGGAATTCTGGAATCACTTCCAAAAGACAGGCAAAAAAAAAAAATTGAAATTGATCTTTTTTTCTCTAGCAAAAGCAACAAGAAGTGTCAGACGAGTATGGAAACGGTTCTGAATGAATCCCAGTAAACCCCAGGCCCCAGCTGTAAAAACACAGCTCCTGCAAGCTCTGAGCTGCCTTAACCCCTGCGAGGAACCTTCTGGAAAAGCGACACTCCCACAGAACTCCGGCCTATTTCATGTGGGATCTCAGCCCCTCAGGACTGAGGTGCCACCGAGAGCACCCTTGGGGGGCTCGGCAGTCCTGGAATGTTCCAGAAGTGTCTGGTGGCTGGACTTTGATCCCACACAGGAGACGACACCTGTATGAGGACAGGAGGGTTTCACTGGGGTGAATGGTGAAGGGATTGGTTAATTAGAGAGTGAAACACAGGGTTTAGGATTTCTGTACAGGGGGTTTAGAGAAGTAAGATGGAGGAATTGGGGCGTGTCCTGTCCTTCTTCTTCTTCTTCTTCTCCTCCATCTTCTGTGGTGATGGTGGCACTTTGGGATTGGTCATTACTGAAAGTGCACCGGACAATAAAAATAAAAAGGATTGGGGAAAAATGATAAATATTGTACACGTAACAATGGGTATAAAGATAGGTGACCGCCCGGAGGGCAGCACAGTGTGCTCATGGCTGGCTGCTGAGCAGAGCTCTGTCGGGCCGAGAGAAAATCTTTTAGATAAACAATTAATAAACATAAAGACCGAAAGAAGAACTGAAGCCTCTTCTGTTCCTTTGATACGCGGCTGCCCCAAGGCCGCCCCGGGCCTTTCCAGGCCCTCCAAACAGCCGAAAACCAGACAATTTCACATCTGTGAACCCGGCCAATCCCAAAGGTTAAAACATCCCCGTTGTTAATAACCCACATCCCCTCACCCTAAATCCCACCTGTTATGGTTTGGGCCTGGCCCAGAGCCAGTGCCCTCATGAAAATGCTTTCACTCTGGTGTTTGCTGTGAGATGTGACCGGGAAAAAGCAAAACAGGCTCTAGCTTAAACATAAAGAAAACTTCATTACTTAAACTACAGGAAAAATAGGAAAAACTATAAGGAAAAAAAAACCTGAAAACTTTACAACAAACACTTTCATCCTCACTACTACTAAAATCTCTCTGCCAATATCAAACTCCAAGCATCCATTGGTTTGACCACAGCATCTCAGAATTCTCACTTCTTCCTGGTCAAACCACCACAACACCCAAGGAAACTCTCAAGGCTGAATTATAAAAATTGAGCTCTTTCTCCCCAAAATCTGCAGCAGGGACATCCCCTAACCCTAACCCTAAATCCCACCTGTTATGGTTTGGGTATCTTATGAAAATGCTTTCACTCTGGTGTTTGCTGTGAGATGTGACCACGAATAAGCAAAACAGGCTCTAGCTTAAACATAAAGAAAACTTTATTACTTAAACTACAGGAAAAATAGGAAAAACTGTAAGAAAAAAAAAAACCTGAAAACTTTACAACAAAGACTTTCATCCTCACTGCTACTAAAATCTCTCTGCCAATATCAAACTCCAAGCATCCATTGGTTTGACCACAGCATCTCAGAATTCTCACTTCTTCCTGGTCAAACCACCACACCACCCAAGGAAACTCTCAAGGCTGAACTATAAAAATTGAGCTCTTTCTCCCCAAAATCTGCAGCAGGGACAGCCTGGCCCTTCCTGCCTTTGTCAGCAACCACCAGGCCACAGGTGGGAGCCCCTGCAATCCAGAGCACAGCAGAACAATCATAAATATGCACCATCCTCCAGGCCTTAAGGAGGGTCCCGTCAGGAAAAGCTCTTTTTTGGCACCTGCAAGGTTGTGGGAACGGAGGCAGAAGCAGAGGAGTGAAGGAAGCAGGCAGCAGCAGGTTTAAATTTGATTTTGTTGCACATACAAGAGGATTGAGGATTTCTTCATCAAAGAAAGCTCTGTTTGCACAGGGTATCAGCGCTCAGAAAGGCCAGGCTGGAATTGCAGCAGCAAACAGCACAAATCAGCCAACAAACCAATGCTGGAAATGCCCAAACAGCCTGGGCAGAGCTGCTGAGGGCACCCCAGAGATCTGGGCCCCCCTAAATCCAACCTGCATCCCTGATTTCCCCAGGAATGCATTCCCTGCCGCAGCCAGCAGGTGTTATTTACCTATTTACCTCTGCAGATTTCCTTGTCAATTCAATGGCTGCAAACCTATTTACAGCAACATTGTGACCCTTGAGCCGGCCTTCCCAGCCTCCACCATTCTGTGATTGTGCCATTTCCAACTCAGCTCCTGCACCTTTACGAAGCTGGCAGGGAGGAAATCAAAAACCGCAGCACCTGAGGGGGAAGTTCTGGGCAGGACCTCCCACCAAAATCCTTCTGTACCAGCCCATGGAAGCACAGAACTCGGAATTCCACAGATAATTAACCCAAGGAATATTCCCCTGGCAAGCAGTTATTCTAGTTTTTATCTATTATATTGGTAAAACCTGACTGCCCCATATTCAGTGAATTTTAGGAAGTTCAGTGATGCTGTTCCATACCTGAACAGTGATGCTGTTCCATACCTGAACACCAATAAATGCCCCAAATTCAGTTTTAGGCAGTTCAGTGATGCTGTTTCCTAAAAAAGAGTTTCCTAAATCCAGCATCCTCTCAGAATCACAGCTTCTAATCCAAACAAAACTGCAAACACCAATATAAGATCAAAATAAAACAACTTGAATATGAAATCAAAATAAAACAACCTGAACACCAATAAATGCCCAAATTCAGTTTTAGGAAGTTCAGTGCTGCTGTTCCATACCTGAACACCAATAAATGCCCAAATTCACTTTTAGGAAGCTCAGTGCTGCTGTTCTGTACCTGAACACCAATAAATCCCCAAATTCAGTGAATTTTAGGAAGTTCAGTGCTGCTGTTCCATACCTGAACACAAATAAATCCCCAAATTCAGTGAATTTTAGGAAGTTCAGTGCTGCTGTTTCATACCTGAACACAAATAAATCCCCCAAATTCAGTTTTAGGAAGCTCAGTGATGCTGTTTCCTAAAAAAGAGTTTCCTAAATCCAGCGTCCTCTCAGAATCACAGCTTCTAATCAAACCAAAACAACTGCAAACACCAATATAAGATCAAAATAAAACAACCTGAACATCAATAAATGCCCCAATTCAGTTTTAGGAAGTTCAGTGATGCTGTTCCACACCTGAACACCAATAAATGCCCAAATTCAGTGAATTTTAGGAAGCTCAGTGCTGCTGTTCCATACCTGAACACCAATAAATTGAAATTCCAGCCTGTAAATTCCAGCCAATCCCACCCCAGCGATGTCACCGAGTTCTTTGGGGTGTCTGTCACTGCCTGCATCCCAAAACCCCACGGTGATAAAAGTCCCAAAACTCAGTGGCAGGATATTGGAAAAACAAACAGAGGCAGCCCCAGCCCCCTGAACTGCTGCTGGGCAAAGGCAGAATTTGGAATTTTTAACATCATCCCCACCTCTTAAAGGTTGTTCTGTGCTTTTGGCAGATGCCTGTGGGATTTCTGGGAGATGGGAAATACCTAAACCTGGCACTTTAGTGCCCTTCTGGACCCCAAATCCAGCCCTTTTCCTACAGTTTTTCCTCTGAGAGGGAGATCCAGCCAAACTGGGTGACCAGACCCCCAAAATTCAGAGTTTGCCCACTGAAATCTATGGGGCTTTTTGTGGGATCCAGCCACAGACCAGAGCCCCAAATTCAGAGTTTGCCCACTGAAATCTGTGGGGTTTTTGTGGGATTCAGCCACACACAGACCCCCAAAATTCAGAGTTTGCCCACTGAATCTTGTGGGGTTTTTTGTGGGATCCAGCCACAGACCAGACCCCCAAATTCAGAGTTTGCCCACTGAATCTTGTGGGGTTTTTGTGGGATTCAGCCCCAGTGTGTGACCAGACCTCCAAAATTCAGAGTTTGCCCACTGAACTCTATGGGGCTTTTTGTGGGATCCAGCCACAGACCAGACCCCCAAATTCAGAGTTTGCCCACTGAACTCTATGGGGTTTTTGTGGGATCCAGCCACAGTGTGTGACCAGACCCCCAAATTCAGAGTTTGCCACTGAATCTTGTGGGGTTTTTTGTGGGATCCAGCCACAGACCAGAGCCCCAAAATTCAGAGTTTGCCCACTGAACCTTGTGGGGTTTTTGTGGGATGCAGCCACAGTGTGTGACCAGACCCCCAAAATTCAGAGTTTGCCCACTGAATCTTGTGGGGTTTTTTGTGGGATCCAGCCACAGACCAGACCCCCAAATTCAGAGTTTGCCCACTGAACTCTATGGGGCTTTTTGTGGGATCCAGCCACAGACCCGACCCCCAAATTCAGAGTTTGCCCACTGAGCCCTGTGGGGTCTTTGGCGGGATCCAGCCAGAGCCCCCAAATTCAGAGTTTTCCCACTGAACTCTGTGGGGTTTTTGTGGGATTCAGCCCCAGTGTGTGACCAGACCCCCAAATTCAGAGTTTTCCGAATGAGCCCTGTGGGGTTTTTGCAGCATCCAGCCAGAGCCCAGCCCCCCAAATTCAGAATTTGCCCACTGAGCCCTCTGGGGTTTTTTGTGGGATCCAGCCAGAGCCCCCAAATTCAGAGTTTGCCCACTGAATCTTGTGGGGTTTTTGTGGGATCCAGCCACAGACCAGACCCCCAAATTCAAAGTTTTCCCACTGAGCCCTGTGGGGTTTTTGCAGCATCCAGCCACAGACCAGACCCCCAAATTCAGAGTTTGCCCACTGAACTCTATGGGGTTTTTGTGGGATGCAGCCACAGTGTGTGACCAGACCCCCAAAATTCAGAGTTTGCCCACTGAATCTTGTGGGGTTTTTTGTGGGATCCAGCCAGAGCCCCCAAATTCACAGTTTTCCCACTGAGCCCTCTGGGGTTTTTGGTGGGATCCAGCCAGAGCCCCCAAATTCACAGTTTTCCCACTGAATCTTGTGGGGTTTTCGGTGGGATCCAGCCAGAGCCCCCAAATTCAGTTTTCCCACTGAATCTTGTGGGTTTTGTGTGGTGGCAATGAGGACACACCAGCCAGGCTGGGCAGGGATTTGCTCCAGCTGTGAGAGAGATTTGTTAGCAGAAGTCTGCCAAGACTTAAGTCATGTCTAAAGCAGGTTTGATTTAAAGCAAGGCCCGTTTTATCTTAATCCGTAACGAAAGTTTTAGCAGGCCCAGGAGAATTTCCCTGCTAGGTGAAGGATATTATTACTTTTGGTATTAAATAAGGTTGCTGACACAGTGGTAATCTCCATTTTCTTGGAGGCTCCAGGTTCTTTTTAGCCACGCTTAAACTTAATTGTCCCTGGTGTTTTTTTCTCCTAGCAGCTGGCAATGATTTCCACACGGAGCAGAGGCAGAAATTCCAGTTTAGGAATTGCTGGATCTGCCACAGGAGCCTCTCTGCAAACACACCTGAGGCTAAGGGTGAGCACAGTTATCTGGGAGAGGGTCAGGGCCAGACAAATTGAGTTTTTATGGGGAATATTCTGCAGCAAATCCTGATGGCAGAGCCAGCTCCCACGGGGTGAGGTGCACTGGAGATGTGCAAAGAGCTCCCTAAACCCCAGTGTGCTCTCAGGATCACAGCTTCCAACCAAAACACAACAACTGGCAGAGCGCTCAGGGATGCTCTGAAATGCTGTCTGCTTGTGTAAAATAACACAGCACTGAGAAACCACACAGGAGGTCACAAAGCCACACTGATTTCCCCTCCCTCCGTGGTTTCAAACAATAAAATATCCACTGTGGGATCCACAATTAACACAGAGAAATGATCCCAAATCCCTTGGAGTGCTTTGGGATTTCCAGGCAGGATTTTCCTGTCAGACTCCCTTCCAGCCATCCTTTCCCCACCACACACAAGCTCTGCTCGCTTCCTAAACACCTCAAATCCCTGCAGGAAGCACAGGGAGCTTTGGAGAGTCAATTTTGGAGGGAAAGCTGGAGAAGAATGCACCTGGAATCCCACGAATGCGCTGCAGGAGCAGGACACACCAAGCCCAGCATTGCCAGGTGTGGGATCTGAGCCCCTCAGGACTGAGGTGCCACCGAGAGCACCCTTGGGGGGCTCGGGAGTCCTGGAATGTTCCAGAAGTGTCTGGTGGCTGCACTTTGATCCCACACAGGAGACGACACCTGTATGAGGACAGGAGGGTTTCACCGGGGTGAATGGTGAAGGGATTGGTTAATTAGAGAGTGAAACACAGGGTTTAGGATTTCTGTACAGGGGAGTTTAGAGAAGTAAGATGGAGGAATTGGGGTGTGTCCTGTTCTTCTTCTTCTTCTTCTTCTTCTCCTCCATCTTCTGTGGTGATGGTGGCACTTTGGGATTGGTCATTACTGAAAGTGCACCGGGCAATAAGAATAAAAAGGATTGGGGAAAAATGATAAATATTGTACACGTAACAATGGGTATAAAGATAGGTGACCGCCCGGAGGGCAGCACAGTGTGCTCATGGCTGGCTGCTGAGCAGAGCTCTGTCGGGCCGAGAGAAAATCTTTTAGATAAACAATTAATAAACATAAAAACCGAAAGAAGAACTGAAGCCTCTTCTCGTCCTTTGATACGCGGCTGCCCCAAGGCCACCCCGGGCCTTTCCAGGCCCTCCAAACAGCCCAAAACCGGACAGTCAGGGGTCGGTGTTTGCCTGTAAAACTCTGTCAATCCCTGCTGCACCAACAGCCAGCATTGCATTGCCTCGTGTTTGTCAGCTCCAGCTTGATTAAAATAAATTATGGACAGAAGAAATGCAGATTTGCCTCCAAGATCTGAAAACACAATCTTATTTCTGTACCTTGCAAAGTGATTTATTCCCCACGTGGCCTAAGTGAAAAATTAAAAAATTACTTATCCACTAAAACTTTGCTATTAATTAGCTCCAAATGAGCTAACACTTCCAGAGATGAGATTGTGCACTCAAATATACCCAAACTATCCCCTTTTTTCTCCTCATCTGTCCCATTTTCCAGGATGCAGCACAGGAGACACACGACATCATCCCTGACTATTATTCTGGTGTCTCAAGGAGGTTTAATTAAGAATCATATTAAATTTGGATACTGAATTGCAAAGTGCCGAACAGCAGGGCGAAGGCAGCACATAATTGAATCTCATTTCCCTGAAAAGTAACCAATGGCTCTGCTCATGCCCCAAGAGAGGGAAAACTGCAAAACCGCAGTGATCAGCTCACAATTCACGCTGGAAAAGGGGAAAAATCACAAAAGCCAAACTGGAACGTGACAAAATTCATGGTTTCTTTTGGAATTTGAGGCAAAATTCCCTTCAAGAAATGAATTCCCAAGGCTGCAGCTCAGGCTTTGTCAGGGGCACCAAGGACCAGCCTGGTCACAGCCATCCCACAGGAGGTTTGTTGGGATTTTCCCTGAAAAAAGGGAAAAATCTCCACCAACAGCTGCAAAACAGCTTAAATGGGGGAGGAAAGAAAGGGGAAAAAAAAGGGGAAAAAAAAGGGGAAAAAGGGGGAAAAAAGGGGGAAAAAAGGGGGAAAAAAGGGGGAAAAAAGGGGGAAAAAAGGGGGAAAAAGGGGGAAAAAAAGGGGGAAAAAAAGGGGGAAAAAAGGGGAAAAAAAAGGGGAAAAAAAGGGGGGAAAAAGGGGGAAAAAAGGGGGAAAAAGGGGGAAAAAAGGGGGAAAAAAGGGGGAAAAAAGGGGGAAAAAAGGGGGAAAAAAGGGGGAAAAAAGGGGGAAAAAAGGGGAAAAAAGGGGAAAAAAAGGGGAAAAAAAGGGGAAAAAAAGGGGAAAAAAAGGGGAAAAAAAGGGGAAAAAAAGGGGAAAAAAAGGGGAAAAAAGGGGAAAAAAAGGGGAAAAAAGGGGAAAAAAGGGGAAAAAAGGGGGAAAAAAAGGGGGAAAAAAGGGGGGAAAAAGGGGGGAAAAAAGGGGGGAAAAAGGGGGGAAAAAAGGGGGGAAAAAAGGGGGGAAAAAGGGGGAAAAAAGGGGGAAAAAAGGGGGGAAAAAAGGGGGGAAAAAAGGGGGGAAAAAGGGGGGGAAAAAGGGGGGAAAAAAGGGGGGAAAAAAGGGGGGAAAAAGGGGGGAAAAAGGGGGGAAAAAGGGGGGAAAAAGGGGGAAAAAAGGGGGAAAAAAGGGGGAAAAAAGGGGGAAAAAAGGGGGGAAAAGGGGGGGGAAAAGGAAAATTTACATCCCATACTGATACTGATGAACTGCTAAAATGTATTTTATGATTAAAGAAATCAGAAAAAAAATATTTCTGGGATGTGAATCCAAGCCCAGGTGAAAATCCTGGCAGGGAGTTCTTCAATAATAATAAATAATAATATTTATATCCTGGCAGGGAGTTCTTCAATAATAAATATTAATAATAATATTTATTATAAATGAATAAAATTTTTAAAACTAAATTATATATAGTATAGAATTTACATTTACATCACATATTGACACAGATTAAAGTGCTAAAATGTATTTTATGGTTAGAGAAATCAGCAAATTAGTTTTATGATGAGAATTCAAACCCAGGTGAAAATCCTGGCTGGGAAATGTTCAGCTCCCATTGACAAAACCTCCCGTCCTCACAGAATTGCTATTTATTTATTTAGTTATGTATTAAAAATAAATAAATAAATTTAATAGATAGATTTATTAAATTAATTAAATAAATTCTGTATTCTGTATGGCAGGGCGAAGTTCAGCTCCTATTGAAAACCTCCTGTCCTCACAGAATCGCAATCTATTTATTATAAATAAATAAAAAATAAATTTAACGAATTTAATAAACAAAATAAATAAATTCTCTATCTGTATGGCAGGGAGAAGTTCAGCTCCCATTGAAAACCTCCTGTCCTCACAGAATCGCAATCCATTTATTATAAATAAATAAAAAAATAAATAAATGATAAATTTAACGAATTTAATAAATAAAATAAATTCTATATTCTGTATGGCAGGGCGAAGTTCAGCTCCTATTGAAAACCTCCTGTCCTCACAGAATCACAATCTAGTTATTATAAATAAATAAATAAATTTAACAAATGTAATAAATAAAATAAATAAATTCTATATTCTGTATGGCAGGGCAAAGTTCAGCTCCCATTGAAAACCTGTCCTCACAGAATCGCAATCTATTTATTATAAATAAATAAATAAATCTAACGAATGTAATAAATAAAATAAATAAATTCTATATTCTGTATGGCAGGGAGAAGTTCAGCTCCTATTGAAAACCTGTCCTCACAGAATCGCAATCTATTTATTATAAATAAATAAAAAAATAAATAAATGATAAATTTAACCAATTTAATAAATAAAATAAATAAATTCTATATTCTGTATGGCAGCAGCACGTGCCAAGGCCCGAATGCAGATCCCAGGGCTGGAGCCCAAAGTGCCCTGGGCACAGAGAATGGGAAAGGGGGAGCAGGAAATTCAGTTTTCCATTCAGTTTTCAGCAGGAAATTCAGTTTTCCATTCAGTTTTCAGCAGGGAATTCAGTTTTCATTCAGTTTTCAGCAGGAAATTCAGTTTTCCATATCAGCCCCCTTCTCCCCAGTGTGCAGAGTGCCCAGCGAGGGCAGCAGAACGGCAGAGGAAGCAGATCTTCCTGCTTTTCTTCAGCCCTCAGTGAGAAAGAAAATGCTTTGCAATGAAAACACAGCCAAAGATGCACCTTGGGCAAGGCCTGAACTGCTGGCAAAGCTGACCCCGACCCCCAATGCTATTTCAGCCCTCACAATCTGGGATATTCTGGGATATTCTGTCCGTGCCAGAGCAGTGCATTTTATGCCTGTGACCAGAGTGTTACCCATAGGCCCGAGCACGCAGCGAGTGAGGAAATTCTCTATATTCTGTGCAATATTTTCCTGGCCCTCACAGAGCTCAGCAGCCCCTCAGGAGCGTTTCCCAGCACATGCCAAGGACGCTGCTTGGTGGGAAAAGGGAGATCCCATTCCCCCAACCACCACCCCATCCTGCAGACACCTCTCCTCACCATCAGCCCGAATCCAATGAATTTATTGCCACCATAACCCCTACCCTGCACAGAAACAAACGCCCTGATGGATTGAGGGGATTTTTAGAAGCCAAGTTTCAGCCACACCTAGGATTCCAAATCCATGAAAACCACTGCAAGTGAACTGCAACGGGATGCAAAGGGAGAACTCTGACAGCAAACCGATCCAAATCCCAACCAGGTGAGAGAGCTGCAGCTTCTGACTCTGCATTCCCTCAGCTTTTCAAGCCTTCCTGCCCCATTTCATCCCATTCTGGGGACAGAGGGAGGAGGATGCTCCCTCCATCCCTGCCCCTTTCCATCCCGACTGCCCCACCTCATTAACCACAAATCCCATCCCAACAGGAATTTGCATACACACAAGGCTTTTGCAGCTCATTAATGGCCCCTGAATAACTCTCACACGTTCATGAATTTATTCCCTGCCTGTCCCTTTCACACACACAGGATTATTTAGGGTCTGCTGACAAAACAAGGCAATTTCTGGGTGGCAGCAGAGATTTTTTTAGTATGAACTGGCTTCACCTTTGTGCCTCCTGACCCACCCCTAGGTAAAAACTTCCAGGTAAGGATGTTTAAACTGCTTCACAATACTGCTCAGCCTCTATAGCAAAAGGAAAAATAAAAATAGAGACATCAAGACATCATCCTGTGGGCCCAAGGAATGGAGTCCGTGCGGTTCATTAATTATTAATTAGCTCAAGCCTTTTACCAACCTGTGTGAATGTCCTCTAAAAAACAGAAGCACATTCTACCAAACCTGTGGAGTGAAGTGAACACGGGAAACAAGTTCCAACCCATCCCATTCCCCTCCACGCAGCCTGGCACCACCTCAGAGCCCTCCACGTGTGCAAAAACAACAGCACAGGTCCAAGGAAAGCTGAAAATCCAGTGTGCACACACGGGCTGAGCATTCCTCGGCACCAGGAACTCCTTGGAGAAAGCGAAGCAGCCCTGGATGCTCAGCTATTCAAAGTTCTGTGTGAGCACCGGGCTGGGCTGTTCTGAGCAAACAGCAGGGGAAGGTCATGCAGGGAGTCCTGCACTGCCCTCTGCCTTAAATTAACCTGGTCCTGAGCAGCCAGGAATGCCCGGACCTGGGGGTTTGCAGGATGCAGCACCACTGTCAGAGCCCGGTTTGATGCCCACAACTCGTGGGGAAAGCAGAGCAGCCAGGCCACAGCTTTGCACAGCGACCTTTGCCACTGCAGGGCCCAAGATAAACACAGGTATGAGAACACCAGCTCAGCTGCGAGCACACAAACCACTGGGAGAAACGGCTGGGAGGGAGCAGAGAGCAAAAAGAAAAATTATTCTAAATTGTGTCTGAGTGTGGGTGGGTTCGGTGGTCTCATCATAGAAAACAAATTAAATAATTATATATACATATATATACAGAGAGATGAGAAGGGGAAATGTCAGAGGATGGCACAAGTCCAGCATGACTTCCCTAATGAAGAAATAATGAAAGCTCAGAGTTATCAATCTAAAAATAGAGGATGTGGGGACAGCTGTGATCCAATCTAGAACGCCACGAGCAGCACCCAGAGATGGACAGGGAGGAGCTGTCTGTCCTCCTCCATCACAGCACCCAGGGACAGAACCAGGCTCCAAACAACACAGGCAGCGCCAGAAACCCTCCCAAAATAAAGGTTCTAAAGGTTCAAGGACACCTGGAGAGGCACTTGAGAACAGAGTTATCATGGCTCCTGCACCCACTGGATGCACAGGGCTGAGGGGAAGGTGTAGTAAACCCCTCAGGTTTGGCCAGGGCCCCTTGGAGAACAGAATGCTGACACAGCGGCAAAGAAGTTTCCTGTCCCCAGGGACATCCGCCTTGTACCTTATCCCTATAGCCATGGAAGGCAATATTGTGTTAAACCCTACCATTGGTCACTTATGGTCACTCTAACACCTTTGCCATTGGTCAGGATTGGATCCAGGCCAAGGGTATAACAGTAGCACACTGTACCCCTACTAACTCGGAAGAAGAAGAGCTGAGACCCTTCACGGACCCCTCCAATAAAGCCATACTCGTGGAACAGCCAGTGTCTGCTGCTTCTCCTCTCTCTACCCTCTGCTGGAGCCTTAGGCCAAGGGAAAAGCTACCTAGCCAGCAAAGCTGAAATCACAAGAGCTGCCTGATCACTGAGAGCTGAATATTCCCTGCTTGCTAGGGCTGACCCGCGGCCTTGGTCTGAGAGCGAGCTGGCTTCTGGCACCCAGTGCCCTTGGGGACTGAGCTCTGGAGCTGGAACAGCTGGCATAGGATACGACCAAGCAAGGCTCATTTAAGGAGCTGTTTGTCCTCCTCCATCACAGCACCCAGGGACGGAACCAGGCTCCAAACAACACAGAAACCCTCCCAAAATAAAGGTTCTAAAGGTTCAAGGACACCTGGAGAGGCACTTGAGAACAGTTATCATGGCTCCTGCACCCACTGGATGCACAGGGCTGAGGGGAAGGGGCTGCAGATGGAGGAACATTGCAGGCAGGGGTTTCTCCCACTTTGCCCTGTGGTTGCTCTTCCTCACTCACACATCTCCAGGAGCTGCAGGATGGACGCCTGCTCTGAACCACACCACAGCCACCTTTCCATCCCCAAGAAGCAGTTTCTAACACGTTTATTTTCAGCCATTTCCTCTAAAAGCCAAGTGACATTGTCGATGCCTCAAATAAAAATGTCACTGCAGAACAGAAAGAGACACACTTTACCAGCAAAGAGGCAAAAGTAGGAATTAACTGAATGAAAACCTGGGTGGACACCCTTTAGAAAAATATTATTTCAAATCCTTGTGATTCGAACCAACAACAGTTCTGATACTTGAAATAAAAAAAAAAAAAATTCTGAAGCCCTGCCATGGAGTGGCCTCAGCAGATTCACAGATGAGAGGCTGTTAAATCAACACAGAACCTACCAAAAAGAACAGCTTTGTTTGTGTCCCACGTTCCTGGCGCTGTGCATTTCTAGGTGCACTCACAGCTCCATCCAGAGCCTGAGCAGAGCTGCCTCCAACAGCTTTTCCAAGAAGCTGAAAATCTCCACAAATACTTGGACGGCTTCAAAGGCTCTTATTTTGCACCAGGGAAACGAGATACAACATCTGCACAGAAGTGAGATCATTTTGTCAGGGGAGTCTCGAGAAACAAGAGGAGGAATGAATTCATCAAAAACATTCTCATCCACACAACTCTTCACAGGACCCTCCTGCAGCTCACATCACAGATTTTACCTGAACCAAATTATCCCTACTGCATCCCTTCTGCTTTTCACAAAAAATACAGAACCCTAAGCTAAACTGCCAAGGCAAACTCACTTTGCTGCTATTTTCACCCTATATTCTATTTTGCACACTAACTAACCATTTCTCATTGGATATCTTGCATAAACCATCGTGTACAGCCCATTTTCAGTTGAATATCTTGGGTAAGCCCAGCTTAGAGAAGCCAGGCCTCCAAGTTCTGCCCAGCACGGATTTCTGAGAACATTGCTCACGTGTCTGCACGCTCCACTGGCTGTGACCACAAAAGATGCAACTTCAGGCGTTGCAGCAAAGCAAGGAGGAGATTGAGCTCAGCTTTCCATGGGTTTAGAGCCATGGATTTAGCAGGAGAAGGGGAAGGAGCAGGAGAGCTTCAAAATGGACAATAATTTCATGGAGCCTCCTGGTGAAGAGCTGTGTGTCACCTTCTCCTCTCTAAAGGTTCACTGCTTATGAAATTTTAATTTCTGGGAGCAATTCCCACCTTTTCCACTGGGATCAGTGGACAGCCTCAGGAACTGCTTTGCACACTGCTGAGGACGTGCACAAACAGAAATCCTCAAGAGTAAAAACTCCTAAAGAACAGCACTGTGGCACGGAATCAGCTGCCCAAAGCCCATCCCCAGGAATTGTGTGTCCCACAAGTGAGGCCCAGCAGCACGGCCTGGCAGGTTTGGGAGCAGGGCTCCTTCAGCCTGGCGGAGAAAAGGCTTTGGAGCAACCTCCTGGCAGCCTCCCAAGGTGTCCAGGAGGTCACCACGGAAACAGCCGGATCCTCCCACTGCACACAGCACAGGCTAAGGAGGAGGCTCGGGATGGAGACTGAAACCAGCCAAACCAACCCTGCTGGCACATGAGAGCAGCCCAGCCAGGGAAGAGGCTGTGCACAGAGGGGGTGCCATCTCCATCTCTGGAGGGGTCACACCAAGCCCTGAGTGACCTGTTCTGCCCACAGTCCCTCCCAAGCAGAGTCACTGAATGATCTGTGGGTGGTCAGGATCAAGGAGGTGTCAAACGGAAAGAAACACCAAGATAAACCAACAGGAGAGCCCTGCTGAACTCTGGCTTAAAGAATTCAGCGTGACAATTTCTATCAGAGCTGGAAACTGGGGAAAAGCACTCAGGATACAGCACAAGCAGATGAGGGCCAGGGCAGGAAGCCCCTCCGGAGATGAAGGGATGCTCCCCCGTGGGCGCAGGAGGAGGGTTGGCTGTGTGAGCCCGAAGCAGGGCAGGGACAGGAGCTGCCCCTGCTCCCTGCCTGCTGTCAGGCATCCTTCCCGCATGGAAACGGCCCCTGGAGCATTTCCTGCAGCCCAGGCAGGGCCCATCCATGTTTACTCCCATGGGCCCAGGCAGGGCCCATCCATCTCTACTCCCATGGGCCCAGGCAGGGTCCATCCATCTCTACTCCCATGGGCCCAGGCAGGGCCCATCCATCTCTACTCCCATGGGCCCAGGCAGGGCCCATCCATCTCTACTCCCATGGGCCCAGGCAGGGCCCATCCATCTCTACTCCCATGGGCCCAGGCAGGGTCCATCCATCTCTACTCCCATGGGCCCAGGCAGGGCCCATCCATCTCTACTCCCATGGGCCCAGGCAGGGCCCATCCATCTCTACTCCCATGGGCCCAGGCAGGGCCCATCCATCTCTACTCCCATGGGCCCAGGCAGGGCCCATCCATCTCTACTCCCATGGGCCCAGGCAGGGCCCATCCATCTCTACTCCCATGGGCCCAGGCAGGGTCCATCCATCTCTACTCCCATGGGCCCAGGCAGGGCCCATCCATCTCTACTCCCATGGGCCCAGGCAGGGCCCATCCATCTCTACTCCCATGGGCCCAGGCAGGGCCCATCCATCTCTACTCCCATGGGCCCAGGCAGGGCCCATCCATCTTTACTCCCATGGGCCCAGGCAGGGCCCATCCATCTCTACTCCCATGGGCCCAGGCAGGGCCCATCCATCTTTACTCCCATGGGCCCAGGCAGGGCCCATCCATCTCTACTCCCATGGGCCCAGGCAGGGCCCATCCATCTTTACTCCCATGGGCCCAGGCAGGGCCCATCCATCTCCACTCCCATGGGCCCAGGCAGGGCCCATCCATCTTTACTCCCATGGGCCCAGGCAGGGCCCATCCATGTTTACTCCCATGGGCCCAGGCAGGGCCCATCCATCTCTACTCCCATGGGCCCAGGCAGGGCCCATCCATCTCTACTCCCATGGGCCCAGGCAGGGCCCATCCATCTCTACTCCCATGGGCCCAGGCAGGGCCCATCCATCTCTACTCCCATGGGCCCAGGCAGGGCCCATCCATGTTTACTCCCATGGGCCCAGGCAGGGCCCATCCATGTTTACTCCCATGGGCCCAGGCAGGGCCCATCCATCTCTACTCCCATGGGCCCAGCCAGCCCATTCCCATTTCCCAACCCAACCACGGGAAGTTCGCTGCAGAGCATCTGCAGTGCAGCCCGTGAGGTGACAGCCCTTATCTGTGTCCCCTAAATAAACTCCCACGTGGCCACAGAGCCCCTGCTCTGCTGCAGGGCCCAGGGCTCCCTTCTCCCCCAGCACAGCCTTCAGCAGGCTCCTCTTCCTCGCCATTCATTATCCTGCCACTTCCCATATCAATCTCTTGTGTATCATCTCCCATAGACGTGAAGGTCAAGCTCAGGCTGACCTCTGGTCTAATTGTACCCTGGCTTTTCATTTCTTTGTTTCCCATATCCCAGACAAGCCCAGAACACCCTCCCACTCCTCCCCAGCCTTGGAATCCAATCTGCAGGGACACAACAGACCGGCAGGGACAGCCCCAGTCCCAAAGGGAAAAGCAGATGAAGCAAATTGCTGAGCAGCTCCCGGATCAATGCAGCTGCACCAGGCACGGCAGCCTCGGCCAACAAGGGAGAAGAAAAGGTTTGAAGGGACAATAATATCCTGTTCACCTGGTTCCACAGAATTCTGCCTGAAAACCTCTGCAAGATCAGAGCAAAGCTACCATCTCTCGCCCCATCCTCATCAAAGCTTTCATACTTCCAGTTTGTCTTGTAGCCCCCAAGCTTTTAATTTACTTTGAAATAGCCACATTTTATGGCAGTGACTACCTTTGAAATGGCTTTGATAGCGTTGAGTAAAATTACAGAAATAAGCAGTCTTTTGTAAGCTCCTTTCTCCTCCTCATCCCCCTCCCTTGCAAAAGATTTTTGAATATCTGCTCTCTCTACTCACTCTACTTTTAAGAAAGGCATTTGTTTCCATGAACAGACTGCTACTGAAGGTACTACGTGCAATTTCTGCATCATAAATCCAATCATCTCCCCTTTAAAAAGCCCAAACCAACACTGTCAGCACTCACTGGTCTGCACAGAGCTGGAGCACAGACAGAGCACAATCAATACCTGAGCTTCAGCAAGAGGATCCCAAACTCAGCTGCCCCAGGCGGGCATTTCCCCTTTTCTGCTGCTCAAGAACAACACAAACACTCATTTGTGGTTCTGTTAATCAGAGGTGAAGGGGGGCAGCACAGGCTGAGGCACACAAGGTATTTACAGAGAAGTTTTTCACGTAAAAGCCATGTTTGCATTCTTCCCTGAAATCTGGGGTTTTCAAAAGGCTTTTGCTACTTTTTATGGAGGGTGATAAAGCCAAGTTTTCCATTAGAAGGGCACCTGTAGAGCAAAAGTTTCTACACTGGAAGCACAGCAGCAAAAGCAAAGAGACATTGCTGACACAACTCCAGCTCTGGAGGTGAAATCCTCTCCTCATATTGCCAAGAGCCAAACATCAGGGCCTCATGTCAGAGAAAAGCCCCAAGAGAGAAAACCCATTCTCCAGCCACAAATCCTCTGGGACACTGAGAGATCCAAAAGTTAACCCTCTCAAAATGCTGATTCCCAAGCAACCAAGGGACCACGGCTTCAGATTCCATCGTTTCAGCAGAGCCCAGTGCCACAGGGATGGAGAGCACCGGCCCACCTCACCCTGAGCTTTAGGACAAACAGGAATTCCAGCAGATGATGCAGAGGGTCAGCCCTCACCTTACCCCAAGCTTTAGGATAAACAGGAATTCCAGAAGATGCTCTAAAGGGTCATCTTCAAACTCACCCTAAGCTTTAGGACAAACAGGAATTCCAGCACATGATGCAGAGGGTCAGCCCCCAACTCACCCCAAACTTTATGACAAACAAGAATTCCAGGAGATGCTCTAAAGGGTCAGCTTCAAACTCACCCTAAGCTTTAGGACAAACAAGAATTCCAGCAGATGCTCTGAAGAGTCAGCCCCCAGGTCACCCCAAGCTTTATGACAAACAAGAATTCCAGCAGATGCTCTAAAGGGTCAGAACCACCCTAAGCTTTAGGACAAACAATTCCAGCAGATGCTCTAAAGGGGGTCAGAACCACCCCAAGCTTTAGGACAAACAGGAATTCCAGGAGATGCTCCAGAGGGTCAGGCCCCAACTCACCCCAAGCTTTATGACAAACAAGAATTCCAGGAGATGCTCCAGAGGGTCAGGCCCCAACTCACCCCAAGCTTTATGACAAACAAGAATTCCAGGAGATGCTCTAAAGGGTTAGAACCACCCTAAGCTTTAGAACAAACAGGAATTCCAGCAGATGCTCTAAAGGGTCAGCCCTCACCTTACCCCAAGCTTTAGGGCAAACAAGAATTCCAGGAGATGCTCTAAAGGGTCAGAACCACCCTCACCCTAAGCTTTAGGACAAACAGGAATTGCAGGAGAAGCTCTAAGGGGTCAGCCCCCAACTCACCCCAAGCTTTAGGACAAACAAGAATTCCAGGAGATGATGCAGAGGGTCAGTCCCCAACTCACTCCAAGCTTTAGGACAAACAAGAATCCCAAATGATCCAGAAAGTCAGGCCCTACCTCACCCTAAGCTTTAGGACAAACAAGAATTCCAGCAGATGATGCAGAGGGTCAGCCCTCACCTTACCCCAAGCTTTAGGATAAACAGGAATTCCAGGAGATGCTCTAAAGGGTCAGCTTCAAACTCACCCTAAGCTTTAGGACAAACAGGAATTCCAGCACATGATGCAGAGGGTCGGCCCCAACTCACCCCAAGCTTTATGACAAACAAGAATTCCAGGAGATGCTCTAAAGGATCAGAACCACCCTAAGCTTTGAGACAAATAAGAATTCCAGCAGATGCTCTAAAGGGTCAGCCCTCACCTCACCCCGAGCTTTAGGACAAACAGGAATTGCAGGAGAAGCTCTAAAGGGTCAGAACCACCCCAAGCTTTAGGACAAACAAGAATTCCAGGAGATGCTCTAAAGGGTCAGCCCTCACCTTACCCCAAGCTTTAAGATAAACAAGAATTCCAGAAGATGCTCTAAAGGGTCAGCTCCCAACTCACCCCAAGCCTTATGACAAGAATTCCAGATGCTCTAAAGGGTCAGAACCACCCTAAGCTTTAAGACAAACAAGAATTCCAGGAGATGCTCTAAAGAGTCAGCCCTCACCTCACCCCGAGCTTTAGGACAAACAGGAATTCCAGCAGATGCTCTAAAGGGTCAGCTTCAAACTCACCTTAAGCTTTAGGACAAACAGGAATTCCAGGAGATGCTCTGAAGGGTCAGCCCTCACCTCACCCCCAGCTTTAGGACAAACAAGAATTCCAGCAGATGCTCCGGAAAAAGGCCAGGGCTGGGGTACCTCAGAACCATTCCAGGAGCACTGGAGCCTCAGGAGCCCCAAGGCCTGGTTTGGTTCTCACTCTGATGGCCCTGCAGGAAGTGCTGAGGGGCTGCTTTCCCTGAGGGGGCTCCAGGAACTCCATCCCGCTGTACCAAGCGCATTGGGACGAGCTGCCCTCGCTGGGCTCTGACCCACAGCACTCAGGCTCCATCCCCATGGATAACCTCGGGGTCAGAGGCACCCCAGCTCCCAGCCCTGCTCCATGGCTGCTGTTAAATGTTCATTTTGTGGGCCTGACCATCAATATTCTCACCAAAGTCCTGAGCACACACCCCGCCGCACTTCTCCTCCCCGCAGCAACATTCTTCTGGTGCATCTCCTACCTGCTTCTAACTATAAATACCTTTATAACCAAAAGAAAAACTGCTGTAAATGTATTGAAAATAACTACTATAAAATGCTGGTGGCTTCCTTCTCAAGTGAATTTGACTTGCACAGAGCCAGAGATCCTCCCAGGATCTTTTACCCAAACTTCTCTGGCACTGTATTTATGTGCATGCAACAATCTGGGGTTTCTTGGCAATAAAAAAGGATTATGGATTGAGGCTTGCACAGTTCAGCTGCCAATTTTATCCCTCTGATATCTGCAACCCCAAGTGATGATGACCTAAAGCTCAAAAAAAAAAGATACCCAGCCCAAAAGGCAGTGAAAAATACAATTGTGCTGGCACACACCAAATTAGAGCATGAGCAAACGTAATCCAAGGGCTCAGATAACAATGAAAAGTGGATTATATTTACTTTAATCTCAGCAACACACAACCTCAGCAACTTATAAAAGGATTAAGCAGGAAGAGCTCGTAATGCAGAAGTGTAAAATTCTAATTGAACACTGAAACAGGTAGATTATGTTTATTAAAATTAGGGATGCAATTCCACAGGTCCATTTGTCCCTGTTATCCCCAAAGTGCCTCCCTGGATTTCAGGCAGGGGGATTTCCCAACTGAGAATATTTCTAAGTGGTTTGTGTTCCTCACCATTGTGTGCAAATGCTGTGATGAATTTTCATTCAAACTCTTGGCTCACTTTTTTTTTCTTTTTTTTTTTTTTTAAAGTATAAATTATGTCTAACAAGAAACACACCAGGGATCTCTTCAATCCCCAAAGGCACTTTCTTAAAAGGAGAGAGAACAAAGGAGAAAACCTCCCAGCATGTGCTTTCCAAACCAGCTTCTTAGGACAGTATCAAGAATGACAATACTTGAACATAAGCTTTTCTTTTTCATTCTTTGATCCGTGCTTAATTGAATTGATTATTGCAAACTGTGTAATGATTTCCAAAATGCTGGAGTGGAAGGCAAAGATCACAACAATCTAATAACCAATTTAAAGAGATGTAAGAAATATTGAAGGAAAGATTTAATCACTCAAGTATACTCCTTCCAATTAGAAAGAGCTTTAAATAGCTTACCTTGAGATAAATTAGAGTCTGGGTGCAATTAGACAGGAATAGTAATTAAGATCAGGAAAATTCACATACGCCTCAGCCTATGGAGTGAGGGAGAACCCCGCACAAGAACCAACTTTGCAGTTCCCTTATTTCAGCAGCAGAAAGGGAAACACACCGCTCCAATTTACCCCAACCTTCCTGAGCACCCAGAAATTCAGGAACCTCGCAAGGCTGGGATCTGCAAAGCTCTGTTTCATCTTATCTGATTTTTTTTTTTTTTCCCCCACAGAACAAACAATCCCAAATGGGGGCAAAAAAAAGGCTGAAAGGCTCTTGCTTGTGGTAAGAAAATAGATGACAGGAAAGGCAATTTCATGATTAAAACTCCATGAGAAATTGTGGCAAATTAAGACTGACCACTGTTTTTCTGGAAGGAGCAAGAACTTTAATTTTCCTTTGGCAATAGCACCCATCATATCACATTCCCCAATTTCCACATGCTCCCCACACACAGCCCCGGGGCTCTCTACACAGGAAGGCAACAAACTTTTAGAAACTTGAGTAAGTTTTCCTGACAAACTTTTTCTGGCCAGGCAAAAGAATTTTGCTGCATACTCCCAGCCCAAGTATTACAGTTGATTTTAGTTTTGAAAGGTCACTAAACCTGAAATCAATTCCATTTGCTAATTAATCAAAAGAAAACCATACAAGGCTTTACCTAAGAAAATAATTAAAGGAATTCACTGGTCATTCTTCAAAGAGCAGAGTCTTAATCACGAACCCTCCCTTAGCTACCTTTCAACTCCCAAAAAAAAGAACTTAAAAGCATGTTTTCTGGGGATTTTTTCACAGAGAGTCATCCTCCCATCCCTGACCACTCCAGTCATAACCCGAGCAGAAAACTGAATTGACAATAAAATACTAACTTTGGTATTTACCCTCCACATCCCTGAGGCAACAGCACTTTAGGAAACATAAATTCAAAAAAACCTCTGTTTTTTCTCTGCTGGTTCTCAAGAAGGAGATTTCTACCAGTGATCAATAAAGAGGTTTGGAATGACTTTATTCCCTATCTCCCATCTCTTTGAACTCCTTTTGAGTCCCTGTTGCTAATAAAGGCATCACATAAAGCCAAGCTGGCTGCTGTGCACCACGAAACTCCCTCGGTTACTTACCAAAACACTCTATTCCATTTGCCACGCTAAAATTAACAAAAAGTTGAGCACTGGAATCACATCTTAACCCTTTGATCTCGTTATGTGGGAAGCAGAGTTTGAAAAGAAAAAAGGCTCAAGGACTCCACAGCTCGAGCAATACAATGTGGTCTGAGGACAGCCAGAAAAACAGAGGCCAGAGGAGGATTTAAAGGAGGATCTGAAGGCTCCTGACCCACACCAGCCACAACACACCCAAGATTTGATATTTCTTCACCTGCTGACAGCTCCTTGAGCATCTAAAAACGAAAGTGCACGATACCTTTGATACACAGAAAACTGAGATCTACCAAACCTCAGGGGAAAGACAACATATCTCCTTAGTCATACTTGACATATTCCGTAGTTTATGCTACGCGTTTCACACGCCCGTGCCCGCACACATTTCACATCCACCTGATTCGTGCCGCTCACTGCGAACTTCCAGAGGCAGGAGCCCTCCTGGTGAACACGGACCCTGTGACAACTGCGAGGAAACTCTGCAACTTCGAGCACCCTGCAGGGAGTGCAGGGCTCAGTCTGCACCCACGCACGGCCTCGGAGCGCCCGCAAAGTTTCGGGGGGTGCTCTCCCCGGCTTTCGGGGCGGATGCTCACCCCAACCACCCTCCATCCATGCTGCTCTTCCTCAAACCTGCGGATTCTCCTGCGCGGTTGAAACGCGAAGTTCCGCGTTCGCCAGAGCTCCTCCCGCTCCTGCCCCGCGGGTGAGCGCTCAAAACCCCCCCAAAAATCCTCCAGAACCGCCCCAAACGCGGCGACCCCGGCCCGGGCAGCGGCGGCGGGGCTGCGGGGCGCTCGGAGCGCCCCGTTTCCACGCGTTCCGCAGGATGACAGGGACGGCCGCCAGCTCAACACCGCGGAACTCCTCCACATCTGCTTGTGACGTTCTTTATTTACCGGAGGGGCGGCGAGCCGGCCTCCCCGGCGCGCTGCCCCCGCTGTCACCGCGGGCGCCGCCGCTGCCGGGGGTCGCTCCCGCCGGACTCCCCTGCAAACTTCGCGGGGCGCCCGGGGCTCCGTCCCCCGCCCCGGCAGCGGCCGCGCCGCCCCCCGCGGGGGCTCCCCCGGCCGCCGCCCTCCGCCCGCGGCGGCGCGGCCCGACCCGGCGGGCGCCGAGCGGAGCCGCCCGCGCTGCCCCGGCTGCCGGCGGGGCCGCCCGGCGGAGCGCGGCCGGCGAGGGGGGGCGGCGAGGGGAGGCAGCTCCGCGCTCCGCTCCCCACCCACCCCGCCCCTCAGCCCTCGCTGCCGGCGGCGCTCCGCCGCGGCCGCCCCGGCGGGGCTCGTCTCGCCCCGGGCCGGTCTCGGCCGCGGCCCCGGCGGCGCCGCGGGGGGACCCGGAGCTGCGCTTTACCTTTAGTTCCGCACTGTCCGCCATCTTGCGACTCTGCGCGCAGGCGCAGTGAACCCCGCCGGGACACCGCCCCCCCCCCCCGCCCCGCCCGCCCGCAGCGCGCAGCGTTTGAATCGCGGCGCCATTTTGTGCCTCCTCGGCCGGGCCGGCCCCGCCGCTCGGAGCCCTCGGCCGGGGCCGCCGCACCCGCCGGGCTCTCGCTGCGGCTCCCCAGCCGCCCGGGACGCCGTGGGGCCGCCGCCCTGCCCGTAAAGTTTCGCCGTGCGCGGCGCGGCCCCCGCGGTGCTGCCGGCCCCGCTGCGCGCTCCGTGAGGGGCGCGGGTCCCTCCGGGCGCCCCGGCTCCCCTCAGCCCCGCGGATCGCCACAGGGGAGCGGTGGATGCGCCTTCCTGCAGTAATAAATAAATTGATTAAAGTGGGATTTGGAACTCCGCTTCCTGCTACTCAATCCGCAGGTTTCAGACCTTTAGGAGTGGAAGGAGATGGGGCCGGGGTACCTCAGCGGGCGCCGGCGGAACCTCCGGCTCCTGGTCTGCGCCAAGCGGGAAATGATGAGCTTTACTTCGGGGAATTACAAGTTTTATTTCAGGGAATTATAATTTTTATTTCCCTGGGCTAGTTCGGAGAAGTTCAGGAATTACCGTGAGTTCTCCCGGGTTTTCCTGTTACCGAGGAACAGCACTACAGGTGTTTTAGGAGTCCCAAAGAGCAGACAGTTGGGATCCAAATACGCTCATTTCATGTCAATTTTGAATAAAATTTGTGCTCTTCCAACAGCAAGACAGAGGGGGAAATATCTACCAAAATTCTGCCTGGCAAGATGACAGCATCAGTTGTGAATTTGGGTGGATCAAATATTAGTATTTAAGCCACTATAGGTTGATTCAGCTTCTTTCTACCTGTGTGTTATTCTGTAAATACATCACCATGACAATTTCTCTCCTTGGCCTTCACCTTAATGCACAGAACGGAACAAAGAAAACAAAATTTCCTATTTTTCCATAGCTGCCATAAAATCCCTCATCCTACATTCAGAAAGCATTTAAATTATGGGCATTGAAAATAAAATAAAGCTTTAATGTCCCAACTCTTTAGATTCAAATAACGCATTCAGGGAACCTGGGATAAGATAACCACAAGTGGTAATTACAGAATTTAAATTTAAAAAATTTGACTCAGAGGGTTACCCAGGATTTAAAATTAGATAGTTTGTGTTAAGGGAAGAACGGGAGAGAGGTGTCAAATGTGGTTAAGGAGCTTTTTGATATAATGCTGTTTATTGGTAAGAATATTTATATGAAGTTCTACAGGAAACTGATACAATGCTGTTTATTATATGAAGTCCTGACATCCCTAGTAAATAGGGATGACAATGGAATGGTATCAGGATATGTCACATCCCATCAATCCAGGACAAAACTGTGGATTTTGACCAAGGTGGACAGGTCACATATACTTAACCTAGAAAAAGAACATATGTAACTTATATGAACATATATAAATAAAGATATGAGCATATATAAAAATATGTGCTCCATAGCAGCTTTTTGATGGCATCCTGTTTATGGATGAAGTCCGTGATACAAAGCAAACTCATATCTCTTTCCAAACTTTTCATTTCCAAGCGTTTCACCCAGGAATCTTCTCCAGCCTGGCATGAAATCGGGGGAACTCCTGGCTACCACCCCTCTTTCCTCTTTCCTCATCCCAGCTCCATGGATGGCCACTGCTCTCCTGGAGTTGTGCCACGTTCAAACGAAGCCCTCAGAAAATGAGCAGCAATTAGAGGAGGCTGATGAGCAGCACTCCGATAATCCTGCGGGTAATGAAGATTTCTCTCCAAATCTGAAATGCTGTTTGGGGAGGGGGCAGGGTGCTCGGTGAGATTGCTAAAAAAAAATATAAAAGTCAGATGACTCCAGCACGCCCACGGCTCCCATAATTAGCCCGTCTATTTCAGTGGTCTGAGGCAGCCCAGTGCAGAACCCTTCTTTGAAATTATTTGAAATTATTACACACATGTCATAATCGTGATCTAGTATGATCAATGAGCTCACATCAAGTTGAAAGAATTTGGCCTTAAAGCTCTGTAATTGTGTGGAGACAAATCCTTGGTTTATTTGAATCACTTCTGTATTTTTTTCCCCCTGAATGAGGCTGCTGCACAGCCAAACAGCTTTTCCTCTGCTTCTTCACTTCCTACCAAATTCAGTGGGATGTGGACATGTGCTTCAAGTGTTTTGCTAAATCATGGCACACCACTATCAAACTTGACACGTGGCCATAAACCACAGCGTCCTCTCTCAAAACTCACTTGAAATAAAGAAGCTCCAGAATGGCTTCAGCTGCATTAAAATAAGGAAGAGAACTAAAAAAGGGGATACAGAAAATCAGGTTTAAAATGGTCCTGCCAATGTTTTTACAGCCAAACCTCACCCAGGCTCTTCATTTTTTTGCAGTTTGGGCTTTTTGATAGTCACTCCCTTTTCAGTGCAGAATAGACTGGAGGATGGAGAAGGAACTTAATGAGAAAAACAATCTGCGCTTCTATTTTTAGGCTATTATTTACATGTAGTGAAATTTTGTTCCTCTCTGCTCCCGAGGCTCAGATGATGGTTTGTTGCCAAAAAAAGCCTTTGTCAACACGCAGTCATTTCCAGAGGTGCTCTCAGTGGCTCCAGCTGTGGCAGTGATGGCAGCACTCAGATCTGTCAGAAAATTAAACCTTTCCTTTTCTCCCCGTTGCCAAAAGAAAATACTGGGATGCAACTGGAGTAGGGGAGAACGGCCCCAAAACAATCCTCCTTCTGAGCTAAAGCTATGGTATTTTTTTTGATTTTTAACCTCTGTAGGGAGAGAAGATGAAAGATCAAGATTTCCCTCAAACCCTCCAAAATTCTGTTGTTTTCAATTCCTAATTTTCCAAAGTTGCATTTCCCCCTTTTGGCCTTATCACAGCAAAATAAATAACTCAAGAATCTGTCTCCTACTCCCCCATTTCTTTTCTTTTCCTCTTCTGTAACTTCCCCAAAAATGTATCGTGTCACATAACTCACATGCTCAAAGCCATGTCCAGACACAATAATATTTTTTAAAGATATGCATTTTTTTTCTCTGAACATATTGTTTTCATTAGTCCCAGTATCCAAGAGTTTTCCCTTTCTGCCTAATAATCCAAATTTACTCTTTGCTTTAAAGTAATATAGAGGCATTTCTGACCCTGAATAAAACTGATTTAATGAGAGACTCTCAGTTACTATTCCTTGATAGAAAACACAACCAAGCCCTTAAAATCCCTTTATTGCTGAGGTTGTTGCAGGCATGAAAAGTGTGAAATACCCTTTTTCTGAGGGACAGAAAGAGGAATATTTCAGTGAAAATTACTTGGCTGCACGAGAAGACAATGGAATATCTGATACAATAAACCCATTTTTTTACTTTATAACAACACACGTGGCTCCTTGCGCCGAGCAGGAAGTTGATGTGGAGAGGGCTGGCACAAACATCTCCCCAAACCCACATCCAAGAGCAATATCAGAGCAAATTATATCATATTGTGTTTCCACCCTCTCCCAGGCTGGGCCCAGTCGAGGGCTGCTGCTTAGAAAGGAAATTTTCCTGTGGGGAAAACTCCTGGAGGGGGACTCAGACCTGAATTCAGGGATCCTGGAGCGTCTGGGGATGTCACCCCAGCAGTGGCGCTATGGAAAGCACATGCAAATGAGTTTGTGTCATTGTTAATGACAGTGTGAGCGGTGCCACAGGGTGACACATCCCTCATTTCCCCGCGTTTTCCCTCCTCCCATCCGGATCCAGGCTCTGCTCACACCACTCCGTTCATGCCCTGCCGTGGCTTTGCACAAATTCCTGCAAACATTTACAGAAATTCACATTTCTCACCTCATCCTGCGACTGCCCTGCACACTCAGATTGTATTCCTGGCCTGGAGTGACAGAATTCCCAGCTGTATTCCCAGCCTAGAATGAGTGAATTCCCAGCTTGGAGTGACAGGATTCCCAGCCCACATTCCCAGCCTGGAATGACAGGATTCCCAGCCTGGAATGACAGGATTCCCACCTGTGTTCCCATCCTGAAATGACAGAATTCCCAGCCCACATTCCCAGCCCAGTGGCAGAATTCCCAGTCTGGAATGACAGAATTCCCGCCTGTATTCCCAGCCTGGAATGACAGAATTCCCAGGTGTATTCCCATCCTGAAATGACAGAATTCCCAGCCCATATTCCCAGCCTGGAATGACAGAATTCCCACATGTGTTCTGAGCCTGGAATGAAAGAATTCCCAGCTGTATTCCCAGCCCAGTGGCAGAATTCCCATCCTGAAATGACAGAATTCCCAGCCCATATTCCCAGCCTGGAATGACAGAATTCCCACATGTGTTCTGAGCCTGGAATGAAAGAATTCCCAGCTGTATTCCCAGCCCAGTATGACAGAATTCCCACCTGCATTCTCAGCCCAGAGTGACAGAATTCCCAGCCCTTATTCCCAGTCTGGAATGACAGAATTCCCATCCTGAAATGACAGAATTCCCAGCCTCTATTTCCAGCTTGGAATGACAGAATTCCCAGCCCATATTCCCAGCCCAAAGTGACAGAATTCCCACCTGTATTCCCATCCTGAAATGACAGAATTCCCAGGTGTGTTCCCAGCCTGGAATGACAGAATTCCCACCTGCATTCCCAGCTCAGAGTGACAGAATTCCCACCCCGGAGTGACAGAATTCCCAGCTTCTATTCCCAGCCCAGGATGACAGAATTCCCAGTCTGGAATGACAGAATTCCCACCTACATTCCCAGCCCGGAGTGACAGAATTCCCAGCCCTGTCCCTGTCACTCCCAGCCCCACAGGGCCCTGCAGCTGCAGGACAATGGCCGTGGCCACAACAATCAGCCCCTTCTTGGCCAGGATTTGCATTCTCGGGATGATCTTGGGGTGGGAGGAGCTCCCAGTAGATCCCAGTATCCCCCAGTCCCTCGTCCATGTCTGCACTGGTTTGGGTCACCTGCCCGCAGATGAGGGGGGGACACCTGGGGACAGTGTTGGGGACACCTGGACAGGGTTTGGGGACACCTGGGGACATCAAAACCAGCACTGGCAACACCTGGGGACATCGGGGACAGGGTGAGGGACACCTGGACAGGGTTTGGGGACACCTGGGAATGTTGGGGACAGGGTTGGGGACACCAAGAGACACCAGGACTGTGGACACGTGGGGTCATCAGGACCAGGGCTGGGGACACTGAGGGACAGCAGGGACAGGGTGAGGGACACCAGGACCAGGGCTGGGGGCACCTGGGAACCTTGGGAAGGGGGTTAGGGGGTCTAAGGGACACCTGGACAGGGTCTGGGGATATCTGGGGACCTCAGGAGCAGGGTGAGAGACATCAGGACCAGGGCTGGGGACACCTGGGGACCTTGGGAATGGGGTTTTGGGGCTCTAAGGGACACCTGGACAGGGTTTGGGGACACCTGGGAGTGTTGGGGACAGGGCTGGGGACACCCAGAGATGCCAGGACCAGGACTGTGGACACGTGGGGTCATCAGGACCAGGGCTGGGGACACTGAGGGACGCCAGGGACAGGGTTAGGGACACCTGGACAGGGTCTGGGGACACTGAGGGACACCAGGGACAGGGCTGGGGACACTGAGGGACAGCAGGACCAGGGCTGGGGGCACCTGGGGACCTTGGGAATGGGGTTTTGGGGCTCTAAGGGACACCTGGACAGGGTCTGGGGACACCTGGGGACCTTGGGAATGGGGTTTTGGGGCTCTAAGGGACACCTGGACAGGGTTTGGGGACACCTGGGAGTGTTGGGGACAAGGCTGGGGACACCCAGAGACACCAGGACCAGGGCTGGGGACACTGAGGGATGCCAGGGACAGGGTGAGGGACACCAGGACCAGGGCTGGGGACACCTGGGGACTTTTGGAATGGAGTTTTGGGGCTCTAAGGGACACCTGGACAGGGTCTGGGGACACCTGGGGACTCAGGAGCAGATCTGGGGACAGCTCCGAGGTGCCCTCCAAGCCCGGCCATTCCAGGATTCTGGGAGCTGCTGGTCTGCACTGGGACGAGGTGTGGCCAGCCCAGGGGAGGTGACGGCGTTTCCTGCCCCAGCATCCTCCCCACCTTCGTCTCACTCACCCAAAATTCACCTTTTGGGACTTCTTTGCCTGGAAAAACTGCCCCTTTCGGGTGGGCCTGCTTGCTTTTCTCCAGGTCTTTATTTGCATTATTCTATTCTGGTTTTTTTCTGAAATGAAAACTGGAATAGTTCTGTCTCTGAGAAGAAATGGTCATTCCTGAGATATTCATCTCCAGTTGGAAAAGCATTTCCTTTGGCCAAGTTAAATCCCCCTTTTTTTGTCAACAAAATTCCATTTCCATGAATCACGATGGGGATTATTTTTTTTTTTTTTTGTCATTAGCACCCATTTTCATAATTTGTGGACGCAGCACGAGAAGAAAGAGTAAAAAGCAACCACAGCAGGTCCTGGGCAGCTGAGAAATTCAAAGCCAGGCAAAACTTAAAACATCAGATCCTCCAGAAGATTCAAATTGGCCAAAAAACTATTCAAACATGAGGAGAAAAACTCCAGAAAGCTGCATTTATTTCCAAGATATCATCACAGAGGTGAGGGAGGCTTTTAATTGCACTCTCCAGACTTCCAGCATCAACAGACCCAGGGTTTCACTGGGAGGAACTCTCTCATTCCAATTAAAAGTGATTTTTTAAGGCCCCACTGCTTAAGTCAGAAGTTGTTTCCACAGATAGTAAATGATTCTTAATAAGCAAAGCCTGTGGCAATAAAACAAAGAAATAAAAATAAATCACGTTTTCCAGAACTTGGAGAGCGAGTCCTTGGGATGCTCCCCCATCCCTCCACTCACACAGTGCACATAAAATACTGATATTTTCATATAATCTGAATTTATCATCATTTTTCCCAGAGAGTGATCTAGAAAAAGGCCTGTTCCGATTTGAGTCTCTTTCCTGTCCTATAATTCCCATTATGGACCACACAAGGAATTCCTACAGAGTAGATTTTGCTCCAAATTTCCTTTTTTTTTTTGGTTAAAAAGCTGGATAAACTCAGGATAAAGCAGCAGCAGCCAGGCTGTGCCCCGAGATGGGCTCAGCTAGGAGAAAAATCTTCATTTTCCACCCAATCCCTCCTGTTCCAGCATCCCCTGAGTCATGGGAATGCTGCAAATAAAGCTGAGCTCCAGCAGCAAGCAGAGCTCATTTCAGATGGCTCATGTGAAAACAACCCAGCTAATTATGCTGCAGTAATTACCTGAAAATTATATGTATGTTGTTTTTCCACCAGTCAATAGTGCTATTTTTGAGTTTCTCATTGTTCTCATGGCCTGCTGGAGTCACATTGTCTCGAAATCCTCTTTTTTTGGCTCATCACTCACTCACCTCTGGACTGGGGAGGGATTTTCAGGGCAAGTTTCACCTGCAGCATTTGCTCTGCAGCTCAGATCCTCACCTGTGCTGCATTTCAGAAAATATTTCCATTTTAATCATCTTTTAAGTAAGAATTATGAGAGTCTGACTCAACATCCCATCAAGATTTCCTCCTGAAAAAAAAATCAAAAATCCTGAAAATTGATGGATTCCTGGCTGTGATGATTGTGATTTGGACAAATTTCATTTCCTTCAGCTCAGATCCTCACCTGTGCTGCATTTCAGAAAATATTTCCATGTTAATGGTCTCTCCAATAAGGATTACAAGATTCTGACTCATCATTCCACCAAGATTTCCTCCTGAAAAATCAAAAAATGAAACATCAAAAATCCTGAGAATTCCTGGATTCCTGATTGGGATCATCCTGATTTGGAAGAGTTTCATTTCCTTCAGCTCAGATCTTCACCTGAGAAAATATTTCCATTTTAATGGTCTTTCAAACAAGAATTGCAAGATTCTGACTCAACATCCCATCAAGATTTTGTCCTGCAGATCAAAAATCCTAAAAAATTCCTGGATTCCTGATTGGGATCATCCTGATTTGGAAGAGTTCCATTTCCTTCAGCTCAGATCTCCTGTGCTGCATTTCAGAAAATATTTCCATTTTAATGGTCTTTTAAGCAAGAATTACAAGATTATGACTCAAAACCCTGTCAAGATTTCCTCCTGAAAAATCAAAAAATGAAATATCAAAAATCCTGGAAATTGGTGGATTCCTGGCTGTGATCATCCTGATTTGGAAGAATTTAATTTCCTTCAGCTCAGATCTTCCCGTGTGCTGCATTTCAGAAAATATTTCCATTTTAATGGTCTTTTAAGCAAGAATTACAAGATTATGACTCAAAACCCCGTCAAGATTTCCTCCTGAAAAAAACAAAAAATGAAATATCAAAAATCCTGGAAATTGGTGGATCCCCTACTGGGACCATCCAGATTTGGAATAGTTTCATTTCCTTCAGCTCAGATCTTCCTCTGTGCTGCATTTCAGAAAATATTTCAATTTTAATAATTTTTAAGCAAGAATTACAAGATTCTGACTCAACATCCCATCAAGATTTCCTCCTGGAACTCAAAAATCCTGAAAATTCCTGGATTCCTGATTGGGATCATCCTGATTTGGAAAAGTTTCATTTCCTTCGGCTCAGATCTTCTCCTGTGCTGCATTTCAGAAAATATTTTCATTATAATGGTCTTTCAAATAAGAATTACAAGGCTCTGACTCAAGATCCTATTATTTCCTCCTTCCCATCAAAAATCCTGAAAAATTCCTGGATTCCTGATTGGGATCATCCTGATTTGGAAGAGTTCCATTTCCTCCCCTGCCCTGGGTGGGGCCTGTGATCCTGGTCTGGTTTTATTTCTCCCAAGAGCCACCAATAAAAGCTGTGTCACAGTGTCACAGCCCACTCCCAGGAAGGGAATGCTGTCCGGCAGCAGGGCTGGGAAAACGGGAGGCGGGAATTCTTGGATCCATCCCCAAAATCTCCCGCCATATTCCCCGAGTTTGCCCAAACCCGTGGGGTGAGATGCGCTCGGAACGGCTCCTCGGGGAAAGGAAGATGCTGCTGATAAAAGGTGTCTCCCTGGACCGCTGAGAGGAAATTAATTAACATTTGGAAAAGCACTTTGAGATTCTTGGATGAAAGATGCTGGAGCTGGAATGCTGGCAACATTCAAATAAGTTGGAATAACGTTAATATTTATTGCGCACGGCGCTTTCATCTTCAAAGCTCTTTACCAACATCAATGAGTTAACAAAGAAAATATTAATAAAGATTATATTTACCCATTAAATTACCCTCCCAAAGCACGGGTAAATAGAGCTGCCTCCAGATAAAAAATAGGATTTAAAAAAAAGCTGAGCCCCAGCTCCAGTGTCAGGCACTAAATCCCTGGTGGGGCTGGCCACGGAAAACCAACTTGGAACAAGGAATTCTTAGTTTATATTCTGAATGAGGAACTATTAGTTTATATTTTTAATGAGGAATTATTAGTGTAATAAGTTTAACTTTTAATGAGATTGACTGGACCCTAGGCCTAATCCACCACAGCCAGGGTGGAAAATCAGGATGGCAAAGGGAGAAGGAAGAGCAGGGCTTGGAAAAGGGCTCTGGTTGGTGAGCAGGAATTCCAGAATCCCTGAGGCTGGAAAAGCCCTCCAAGGTCACCAAGTCCCAAAAATTACCCTCCAAAATTGCCCTCCAGTTAAAAATAATATTAAAAGAAAATCTGAGCCCCCACTCCAGTATCAGCCACTAAATCCCTGGTGGGGCTGGCCATGGCAAACCAACTTGGAGAGAGGAATTATTAGTTTACATTTTGAGCAAAGAATTATTAGTTTATATTTTTAATGAGGAATTATTATTTTATACTTTTAATGAGGCTAATTGAACCCTAGGCCTAATCCAGCTGTTCTGGGAATGCATCACCCACAGCCAGGGTGGAAAATCAGGATGGCAAAGGGGGAAGGAAGAGCAGTGCTTGGAAAAGGGCTCTGGTTGGTGAGCAGGAATTCCGGAATCCCTGAGGCTGGAAAAGCCCTCCAAGGTCATCACATCCCAAAAATTACCCTCCAAAATCACATAAATAGAGCTGCTCCTGGTGAGCAGGAATTCCAGAATCCTGGAAAAGCCCTCCAAGGCCATCGAGTCCCTGCTGTGCCCTGTCCCCACCTCGTCACCTGAGTGCCACATCCAGAATTCCTGGGATGACGAGGAGAGCTTTCCAAGCCAAACCATTCCAGGATTCTGGAGGCTGAGGATTCCAGACCTCCCTGAGCAGGCACTTCCAGCAGGAGGAGGAGGAGGAGGAGGAGGAGGATGTTTGGGTTTGTTGTGTCTTTGGGATAAACTCCAGGGAAGGGAGGAACGCTCTGTTCCACAGGAAGGAGAGGTGGAACCCCAAGGGAGCTCCCAGACTAAACCATCCCAAGGAACTGCACTCTCCTTTTTGCATTTGGAAGTCGATTTTTGCTGGCACAGGTGCAGCCCTGCCATTATCCCTGGGAAGCTGTGCCCAGCCGTTTACTGGAAAACCAGCAAAGGAGAGAGGAGAGAGCACTTCCGAGTGCATTATCTGCATTGATTGCACACGCTCCCGGGGCAGCCAGGGCCCCTCTCCCTTTGGGGCTCACCTCCCCTCCCCCAGCTGGAAAGAGAAATAAATAAAGATAAATAAATAAAGAGAAATAAATAAACCAGGGAAAGCATTCTGTTGTGATTCCCCCCCCCCAAACCCTGATTTATCCCAAATCCCCCCCGTTTCCATCGCTCTCCCCGGTGCACTCGGATGCATTCCAGCGCATAATGGGCTGGGATGGATTTTTGAGGAATCCACGGTGCTCTGCCGGCTCTGGAGGTCATTTTGGGCAGCCCATCGATGCTCAGCACAAATATTTCTGCTCTGTGCACGCCACCCCGGGCTCTGCACCGGCCAGATGTGCGTGCCACAAACCCAGAGCCCTGCCCTGCTTTTCTCCAGGCTTGCTGTGAAAAACACCACAAGATCTGGGAAGGGTTTTGTGGCTCTTGTCAGGGCTGGGGCAGTTCCTCCAGAGCTGGCTGGAGGCTTTACAAACCCAGCCACACATTAAAGCACCCCCGTTAATCTCCTGTACAACCCCAGCCAGGCAGAGCTTCAAACATGCTTCGTTTTGGAGAGAAATCGAATGTTACCTTTGGGAAATACGCTTATTATTAGCATTAGACACGGCTTTTGGGCTCCTTCCAGGAACTTTGCTGAGTTACGGGCGGTTTGTTCCCGCTTTTCTTTGTGTCCTGGATTTATGGGCAGACAGGGCTGAGCCGTGCTGCTGCCATCCCAGGGCTGTGCAAACACGGATTCCTGTCCTGATTCCTCCCCCCTTTGGGCCAGCGAGGAGCAGATCCACTCTGCTGAGGAAAAACCTCAGGAGCTCCTGTTAGAGGTTACAGCCTAAGTTCTGATGTTATATTTATATCATAGTCTAAGGCTTTTTACTTATTTATGTTATGATATATAAATATATGTAAATATAGAAATATTATATATATCATAAATTAAACTACAACAAATTTTTATAATTATGTATTATTTATATATTATTATAATTACATCATCATTATTACATAATTATGTATATTACATGTATTTATATATGTATTATATATGAACATATAATATATATGCATATATTGTATAATGTATAAAATATTGCATAATGCATATAAATATATGCATACAAATGTATAATATATGCATATATATGCATACATATGTTAAATATATGCACATATTACATATATTATGTATATTGCATAATTACATATTATTACCTAATTATGCTATGATATATAGATATATGCAAATATAGAAAAATTATATCTATTATAAATTAAAATACAATAAATTTTTATAATTATGTACTATTCACATATTATTATAATTACATTATTATTAAATATTAATTACATATAGTTATATAATATTTATGTATTTATACTTTTACTATATATCATATTTATATAGCATTGTATTTTCATTTTTCTTTATTTTTGTAGTCGTTTAATTTATTATATTTTAACTTTTTAATTTATTATTTTTATTTAGTTTCATGTGGTTTTATTTTAAATTTTAAATGTTTTTATTTGAAGTTATAAATTTATATTTTTAATATTTAAGTTTAGAAGGTTTTTTTAAGGTTTTTACAGTAAATTTGGTGTTGAAGTTTTAGTTTATAGGGTTAAAGTTTTAAGAGTTTTTTGTACTTTAGATTTTAATTTTTTTTTTAAATAGATTTAATTTAAGCAAAGTGCTTTAAGGAAGGGCCAGACTGACAGCCGGACAAACAGCCAAGGTCTTTTCCTCCCCATGTGGTGTCTCCATAATCCTCCGTTCCTCCCCTAGATCAACAGGTTCCTCTTTATTTGTCATTGTCAGCCCTGGCCACAAGGAGCCTTTTGTCTGCAGCTCTGACCCAAACTCTGCGGAGCCTTGTCCGGTTTTCGGCTGTTTGGAGGGCCTGGAAAGGCCCGGGGTGGCCTTGGGGCAGCCCGCGTATCGAAGGACGAGAAGAGGCTTCAGTTCTTCTTTCGGTCTTTATGTTTATTAATTGTTTATCTAAAAGATTTTCTTTCAGCCCGACAGAGCTCTGCTCAGCAGCCAGCCATGAGCACACTGTGCTGCCCTCCGGACGGTCACCTATCTTTATACCCATTGTTACGTGTACAATATTTATCATTTTTCCCCAATCCTTTTTATTTTTATTGTCCGGTGCACTTTCAGTAATGACCAATCCCAAAGTGCCACCATCACCACAGAAGATGGAGGAGAAGAAGAAGAAGAAGAAGGACAGGACACGCCCCAATTCCTCCATCTTACTTCTCTAAACCCCCCTGTACAGAAATCCTAAACCCTGTGTCTCACCCTCTAATTAACCAATCCCTTCACCATTCACCCCGGTGAAACCCTCCTGTCCTCATACAGGTGTCGTCTCCTGTGTGGGATCAAAGTCCAGCCCCCAGACACTTCTGGAACATTCCAGGACTCCCGAGCCCCCCAAGGGTGCTCTCGGTGACACCTCAGTCCTGAGGGGCTGAGATCCCACAGAGCCTTTGCTGCCCCTTCCTGCCGTGAGCTCTCGCTCTCTGAGGGCCGCGGGCCCAGCCCTGGCCTAGCCGGGGATGCAGCGCCTCAACACCCCCGTTGTGACACCAGCACTGACCCTGCTGCAGCAAACCCCAAATTCCTGACCCCCATCTGCCCCAGAGCTCCTGCCTGGAGCCACCAGCAGCTCCCAACACCCTGGGCCACGCAGGAGCTGCCTCTGCCCCTCCTCAGGTTTGGATTTTCTATTTTTCACATTCTGTGCTGCTTTAGTGGGTGGGTCTGGGTTCACATGAGGGATGCTGAGCTCTGTGCACAGAGCAGGGACACAAAACAATCCCTGCCCCAGCTGGCACCAAGCACAAATGCCCCAAACCTCAGCCCAGAGCACAAACCCCGTGGGCTGCAGAGAGAAAAACAAGCAGGGTGGGACTGCCTGGGCTGAGCTGGGATGGGACAATGAACTGCAAGGTGCAAACGGAGCAGAGCTGATCCCAGGGACAGAGCCCGTGCCCCTCGTGCATTTTGGGGCCATTTTGGTTCATCTTGGGTGCAGCCCTGGCTGGGCTCTGGTGCTGCCCAAGGTGCATCCATGGAGGAGATGCTGTGAATAAATCCTGCTTTGTTCTGGAGCTCTGCCCAGCCTGCCCAAGGCACCATGATCAGCGTGGGGCATTCCCACAGCTCCTCTGAACATCCCAGCTGGATTCCTGCTCCTCCTGCATCCACGGATGCTCCCTGGGAATGCCTCACTGAGGGACAAGCACCAGGACACAGGGAGAAATCATTGATTTGCCCTGAAATTCCCCCAGTTTCCTGGGATTTGCCACCACGGTGCTCTCAAGCTGATTGGGAAGGGTGAGAAAAGCTGCTGCTGTTTGGGGGGACCTTGTGAGGGACATCCTTCATTTCCCACAGGCTGGGGAGAGTTCACAGCCTGGAGCTGGCGCTGGTTCTGCACTGTCACAAAAACACATGAAACCCTTTTGTTTTCCCATAAAAACAGCTCCGGAGCCAAATTCCTACCTGTGTCCTGCAGGGTGTGTCCTTGCCACATCACAGAGCAGGGTTTGCTCCAGGTAACCCTGCCCTGGAACCTCAAGGGTGGCTTGGGGCTGCTCAGGAGAAGGGAAACCAACTTTTTTTTTGTTGTTATTATTTCACTTCTCTCACCAAAGACTTGCGTTCACAAATGTTTTTCCCAGAGCCTGGGAGGGGGTGGGATTGGTTTCACTTTCCTGGGGGTTTAAGGGCTGAGAAAGCCCGGCCTCACCATTTGCTGCTGCTCCAGGAGAGGGAGGAGAAGGGGAGGAACTTCTTATCTGCCCCGGGAGCCCTTATCAGAGGCGGCCAGCTGGGTGACATTGGGACAGCAGGAGGGACGGGCCGGGGGGAGGACAGACAGACAGCATCTGCAAGGAAATAAAGCTGTGAGAGGAAAGGGGGTTCCTGCACCCAAAATGCCTCTTGGGACACCCAAAATGCCCCTTGGGACACCCAAAATGCCCCTTGGGACACCCAAAACGCCCCTTGGGACACCCAAAACGCCCCTTGGGACACCCAAAACCCCTCTTGTGCCACCCAAAATGCCTCTTGGGACACCCAAAACCCCTCTTGTGCCACCCAAAATGCCCCTTGGGACACCCAAAATGCCCCTTCCCAGAGCAGCTGAGGCTGCCCCCGGATCCCTGGCAGTGCCCAAGGCCAGGCTGGAGCACCCTGGGACAGGGGAGCTAGGATTTAAGGTCCCTCCAGCCCCAATCCTTCCAGAATTCCATGATAATTCTGGCTTCAACCTGCCCAGCATTACTCTGGGGCAGCACAATTCCAGGCTGGATACCTCCGACAGAGCCACCACCCAAGCTCCAGAACCAAACCATCCGTCATTTGTGACACATTTAAAAAAAGAAAAATAAAATTTAAAAAAAAAAAAAAATGAAAAGAGAAACCAACCCAAATGTGATGACAGAATTTCCTGCAGAACCTCTGCTACATGAAAATGAACAGTAAATGTTTTAATTTAGCTGAGATTTCACTCCGAAGAGGAAGACGTACAATTTGTTCGGGATGAGTTGACAGATGGGAAAATTAAGTCCTCCCTTATTGTTCCATTTGCTGGATGCAAAAAAAATACTTAACACTTGCAGAGGCCTGGGAGGGTGGGAAGAGCTCGGGAATATCAGATGTCTGGGCAAAAATTAGAGACAGCAGAGGCTGGGGCTGACCCTGGGAGATGCCACATGCTCCCAGCCTCTCCAAAATTCCAAAATTCAGCTTTTCCCTGAGCGCTCCTCAGCCAGCTCCCTGTGGGAAAGCCAAGGAATAAAGGGGTGAATTTAGCATTAGACCAAAAAAGCAGAATTACACAAGATCCTTTCTGTTTGATGTCTCCACCCAGTGAACTCTTTCAAAACAGCGACTTCTCTCTTTCAGCTGAATTTTCCTTTTTTTTTTTCCTTTTTTTTTTTTTTTTCCGAGTTGGAAGCCTGTAGCTAAAATATCTTTCTTTTCTCTGCTAATAAAGACAGACTGTTAGCACTGCTTTTCCCCTTCCCAATGAAGATGTCCTGCAGTTTTCTCCCGTCTGGGGACCCAAAATTCTTTCAAATGATACCAGGAAATAATTGGCACCTCTTGGCCAAAATTGCTGTGGAGTGGCTGCTCCCGTGCTCACATCTGGGCTCTCCCAAACAATAAATTATGGATTAATGGCACATCCTGGAGCAGACTGGAGGCCAAATTCCCCTCTGGGAACTGGGGTTATGACGGACCTGCTGTACCAGGGATGTTCCCATATGTCCAAGTAAAAATCAGCTGTGAAGTGATGGCCAGGAAAGGGGTTTAAAACAAAAAAAAAATTGGGTTAAAATTTAAAAAAAAAGGGTTTGAAACCAAAGAAAGCACCCAACCCCCAGCAATATCCCACTCTTGCCATGGTTTAAAGGGCTGGGTCTGGTTTGAGGTGCTCAGGACGCCGCGTCCCGTGACAAACACAGGGGTTTGGTGGTGCTCGATTGAGTTTGTTCCTCTTTATCAGCCGGGCAGGCACAGCCTGTCCCTTCTGCTCTGCTCCCCCGGGAGGGGCCTGCGGGAAAATCCACAGTGCTGCTGGTGCCAGCACCTCTGAGGAGCTGCAGAGCCAGCCCATCCCAGAAAACCCCGGGAAAACATGGATACGGCCACGGGAAAACACGGACACAGCCACGGGAAAACACGGACACAGCCACGGGAAAACACGGACACAGCCACGGGAAAACACGGATATACCCCTGGGAAAACACGGATAAACCCCTGGGAAAACACGGATACAGCCACGGGAAAACACGGATACAGCCACGGGAAAACACGGATAAACCCCTAGGAAAACACGGATACAGCCCCGGGAAAACACGGATACAGCCATGGGAAAACACGGATACAGCCACGGGAAAACATGGATATACCCCTGGGAAAACACGGATAAACCCCTGGGAAAACACGGATACAGCCCCGGGAAAACATGGATATACCCCTGGGAAAACATGGATACAGCCCCGGGAAAACACGGATACAGCCCCGGGAAAACACGGATACAGCCCCGGGAAAACACGGATACAGCCACGGGAAAACACGGATACAGCCACGGGAAAACATGGATACAGCCCCGGGAAAACATGGATACAGCCCCGGGAAAACACGGATATACCCCTGGGAAAACACGGATACAGCCACGGGAAAACACGGATACAGCCACGGGAAAACACGGATACAGCCCCGGGAAAACACGGATATACCCCTGGGAAAACACGGATACAGCCCCGGGAAAACACGGATACAGCCACTGGAAAACACGGATACAGCCACGGGAAAACACAGATAAACCCCTGGGAAAACACGGATACAGCCACGGGAAAACACGGATATACCCCTGGGAAAACACGGATATGCCCCTGGGAAAACACGGATACAGCCCCGGGAAAACATGGATATACCCCTGGGAAAACACGGATACAGCCACGGGAAAACACGGATACAGCCCCAGGTATTCCCTGCTGTGCTCCCAGCTCATCTACAGCTGCAGGTTCTGCAGAAGGGACCATCAGGGAATCACCAGGCTGGAAAATCCCTCCAAGAACAGTCCAGGCACCAACCCAGCCATGTCCCCAGTGCCTGTCGTGGTTTGGAAGGACAGGTGTCTGCTCAGGAGGGCAGGAGCCTGCCCTGAAATGGAAAATGTAAACTCACTCCCTCTGAATTATTGTAATTTTGTAATTAAGGGGCTCTCGGGCGAAGATTTGGGAGCGGGAATAGCAGTTCTTCATTAAGAAAAATAAAAATTAGAAACCAAAATTTAAAGTTAAAATTAAAAATTAAAATTAAAATTTAAAATAAAAATGACAATTAAAATTAAAAATTAAAATTTAAAAAAAAATAAAATAAAAATTAACAATTAAAATTAAAAATTCAGTAATACAAACCAACACTGCTAGAGTCAGAACAGCCCCCTGTGTGTCAGGGCGGTGTCCCAGCCCCATCCATGGGGGCTCAGCCCTCCCGCAGTGCCAGCTGTGGCTCTGCTGCAGCAGGGATCCTGCACAAGGGGGGAGTTTTCCTCTGAAATTCCAGTGGTGGTTTAGATGGGCCTGGTCTTTCTCTGGGAATGCAGTGGGCAAAGGCTGCTGTGCTGTCCCAAACCTCAGATTGTACCCAGGTAGGAATCCTTGGCTCCTCCCCTGGGCGGAGCATCTCCCCAAGGGATGCTGGGATTGGATCAGCCGTGCAGGGACACTCGCTGGCCATGAACAGAAGATAATTAATAATTAATGGTCCATGAACAGAAGAGATCTCCTGGAGGTTGTGGCAGAGATAAAGGAACCTGCCCCATGAGCAGAGGATCACAGCCCCAGCTCTGACAGATGTGACAGAACCCACACCCCCAGCCACATCCTGCATTCCCAGCCTCAGGCAGTGCCACATTCCCACAGGGGTGTCCCAGAGGGACGGTTGCTCATGGGGACACTGGGTTACCTCATTCCCTTGGGATCCATCCCCGGAACTCAGCGGCCTCCGAAGGAAAATCTCACTGCAGGCACCAAGGAGCTCTCCAAGGCTCAACCCTCCTTCCCATCTCAGCTCCTTTAGGCAAACCCCCATCTGCACTTTCAGCCTTTTCTTCTTTCAACCATTTCTTTACCCGTGGAAGTTTTCTAGGGGAAAAAAACCCAAAAAACCCAAAGCAATTTAAACCCAGCCCATTGTTTTCACACACCCGAGCTGCAGCGAGCTCTCAGAATGTGGTTGTGATTTGCCACATCTGTTATTTTAACACGTTGTTCTCCTGCCAAGAGCTCCATAAAAGGTGTTCTGTGACCCCTGGTGCCACGGAATCCAGCGTGCTGCCACAGCTGGGAGCCCAATGGAGCATTCCAGCCCCAACCTCACCTGGGGTTTTTGTTCCTGAGCATCTTCAGACACGGAGATCGAGCGTGGTGTGGATCCTCCTTTCACAGACAGGCCCAATGGACGAGTTCATGGAATCATGGAATTCTGGAATTGTCCTCTTCCATGGGCAGGGACTCCTTCCACCATCCCAGGCTGCTCCAAGCCCTGTCCAGCCTGGCCTGGGAACATCCAGGGGCAGCCCCAGCCTCTCTGAGAATTCCATCCCAGCCCCTGCCCACCCTCCCAGGGAACAATTCCTTCCCAAAACCCACCCAAATTTCCCATTTTCCATTTGGGAAATTGGAAATTCCATTGGAAGCCATTCCCTGGGTCCTGTCCCTCCATCCCTCGTCCCCAGTCCCTCTCCAGCTCTCCTGGAGCCCCTTCAGGCCCTGCAAGGAGCTCTGAGATATTCCAGAACCTTCTCTTCTCCTCTCCAGGCTGGGCAATGCCAGCTCTCCCTGCAGAGCAGCCTCACCCACCTGGCAGCAGGGATGTGGCCGTGGCAGAGCTTTGCTGTGCCAGGACAGATTTCCTGGGACACTCCGGGGCTCTGCCATGGCTGGGACACCCAGAACTTTGGAGATTTCCAGCCTGGCACAGCCCTAAATGCAGGGCTCCATCTCCTTCTCCCGGGTCAGGGATTCTGTGTGCAGTTTCTCGTTTGGACCACGGCTCTGGAAAACTTGATTGGAGCTGTGAAAACGGAATTTTTATTGGGGAGAACGGAACTCCTGCCAAGGTTTATTTTTCAAGGGAGTAAGGCCTAATCCTGGAAGTGGCTCCAGGGCTGTGCTAGTCTGGATGCCCTTGCAAGGGTTTATGGCAAGCACGCAGCCAAAGCTGGCTGGGCTGGCGGTGTTTGCCTTGGCCGCGTGCTGCAGAGGGTAACCAGCTCCAAATGTGCTCCCCGACGTGGTGCAGGCATCACTAAAATCCATTTTCCCCCAGGTTTCTCCTTTTTTTCCCCCTTTCTCTTCCATTTTGACACAATTAGCACGTTCCCAGGTCCATCCCACCTGAACACAAGGCAGCAGAGTAACAGCCCCAGCTTCAGACAGAGCCCCAGAGACGCGGCTCCTGCCAGCTTCCAGATTCCCACAAAATCCAGCCTGAAGCCCCTGCCCAGGTGGAAACCTTCCAGGGCACAGCACATCGGGTTCCCCAGGGAGCCCACACGGGTTATGGGGTGTGGGGACCCTCTGGAGGGAGCTTGGCATGCGGGCTGAGCAGAGCCGTAAACGCAGGAATGCCTGGGAAAGGAGCGAATTAAAACGTGCGAGACTTGGCAAGGGGACACTCACAGCCCTTGCAGCCCAAGGCTGAGCCCCAGAGCCAGGGCAGCTCCAGAGGATCCCCAAAAAGGGCTCCTGGCCTCTTCCTTTGGGGCAGGAGTTGTGCAGCACTGCCCACCATGCCGGGGGTCGGGAAGGGGATCCTGCCCCACTCATCCTCACCTGCAGGAGGGTCCTGAGAACTGGGAGGGGACTGCAAAGGTGAGGGGAATGAAACACCCCCTTGTGAGGGCAGGGGGAGGAGATGGAGCTGCTCAGCCTGGAGATCTCCAAAAAAACATCAAAAAAGATGTAGAATCTTATGATTGAGTCTTGAGGTGCAAGATCTCCAAAACAATCCCTCCAAAAGGAGCAGATCCCATAACTTTGTAAGACTCAGAAAAGAGATCAAACAGAGGGATTGGTGGCTTTTGAGGGGCAGAAAAACCCCAGGAAAATGTGGTTTAAGTTTCCAGGAAAATCATTTGGTTCACTTTGTTACGTGAATTAAAAGTAGTTCTGTAAGCAAGGAGAGCTGCCCTGCTCACTCCCTTCTCGCAACAGAGCAACACACAAAAAGCCTCATTAGCACCCAAAATTCAATCAATTTAATTAAACCCACCTCTCCTCACACTTGGACACCCCTGTTTATGCACAGCTCCTTGCTGTCCTGCTCACACTCACCCCTAAAATGCTGGATTTCAGCCCAAAGGACACCGGCCAGACTTATCATCACTCAAATTAAATGGATTTCCCAAAAAAATGAAGAGAAGGCAGGAGGGACCTCCAGCCAGGCCAGGACTAAACATCACCTTGTCCTCAGGCAGAGCCTGAAACAGCTGGGATTATTTCCCCAAGAAAGATCTTTTGGGTTTGCAGGCAGCCAACAGCTCACGGGATCGTTTTGGTCACACCTGAACCCTCAGGTGCTGCTCAGACCCTGGACAAACCCACCCAGGGTGGGCAGGATCCTGGGAATTAATGTGCCAGCATCCCTGTGGGACCATGGGATCACTTTGGTCACGCTGAACCCTTCAGGTGCTGCTCAGACCCTGAACAAACCCACGCAGGGTGGGCAGGATCCTGCCAGCACCCCTGTGGGACCACGGATCACCCCCAAAGGGTCACAGCAGGGCTGTGCTGGGAAAAAGCCCCAAAAGCTTTGGTCTGGGAGGGGAGGAGGATGCCCAGAGGACACCTTGGGGAGGTGATGGAGCAGATCCCGCGGAGGATGCCCAGAGGACACCTTGGGAAGGTGATGGAGCAGATCCCGCGGGGATGCATCCCCAGGGAAATGCAGGGGCTGTGCCAGCCGGTGCAGCCTCCCGGGCACGGATCGCTCCTGGGGCGCTCGGGGACGGAGGGGAGGGACAGCGGCGTTTATTTACCTTGGCTCCGGCGGGGCTTTGGCGCAGCGTCCGCGGCATCCTCGTGGCTGGTTTGGGGACGGGATAAGGGAACGAGCAGCGGAACCGGCCGGGCTGGGATGGCAGCGGGGGCAGCGCCGTCCCTCGGGATCGATGCTGTCCCGGGGGGGAGCAGCGCTGGGACAGCCCCAGAGGCGGGGACAGGCCCCTGGGGAGGGGGATGTCGCGCCCTGTGCCCGCCCAGGGGCAGCCCGGGCACAAAGGCTCCGCTCGCTCCCGGCTCCGGAGGGGAGCGCTGGGCTGGGCTGGGCTGAGCCGCCACCTCCTGGCGCCTTCCAGGAATCGGGAATTGGCGTGGGAAGGAGCTCAGAGCCCGTCCCGCGCCACCCCTGCCATGGCAGGGACACCTGCCACCATCCCGGGCTGCTCCAGCCTGCCTTGGGCACTGCCGGGGATCCAGGGGCGGCCACAGCTGCTCTGGGAATGCCATCCCAGCCTTCCCCACCCTCACAGGGAATTCCATCCCAAACTCCCATCTAAAACTCATCCACACGGGGAGCAGCAGAGGTTTGGGACACGCTCGGTGCCCAGCGGCCCATTCCCATCCACTCCCATCCATTCCCAGCCCCTGCCCAAAGCTGGCACTCGGCACCGCTGCTGGAGACGCTCCCGAGGGCATCCCCAGCCCCGGGAATCGCCTCCCGCCAGGAAAAGCCCCCGGAATTCAACCCCAGCGATGGCTCCGAGCGCTTCCCGAAGGGGGAAATCCCTGCCCAAGGGGTTGTCCCGGGGGTCTCCGCTGCCCGCACCCCCAGGTGGGGCTGCCCCGCACAGGGCAGCGCCGGCCCGGCAGCCGGAGCCGATCTGTCCCCGATCTGTGCCCGAGAGCCCCCGGCAGGGACAGATGGGGCCGGGCCGGGCCAGGCTGAGCCGCTCCCGGGGCTGCTCCGCCACCCGCCCGAAAGAGCGGCTCCATCCGCTGCGGCCGCAGAACCTTCTGCTTCCCCCATTCCTCACACACAGGCGCCTTCCTGCTTTAATTATTTAAAACTCCCGACTCCGGCTGTTTATTTTCGGGAGCTGTTATCCCATTCGACTATTTTGAGACTAAACAACAGCGACAAAAAAAAAACCCCACCAACTATAAAAAAATTGAAGCCTTTCCCTCATTCTGCCAGTGAAGTTTAATTCACTCTAATTATTTCATATTACTTAGACTGCAATAGTTTCATAATTTCTAGTATATTAAGCACTTAATACGTTGTGTCATTTCAAGCCGCATATTAAATTCTGCAAAGCACATTTTAATGAGCACTAAGTAGTGGGGCAATATTAATACAACCTAATGGCTCATTTCTGTGCCTGTGTTGGGAGGCACCGCTGGGGCAGGTGGGCTCAGCGGGGCCTGGGTGAAATTATGGGCTGGAGAGACACCCAGGGCACCTCCTCTGCGGGGTCACCCGGTGCCACTCCTGTCAGGTGGCACCAACGACCCACAGAGGCACAAAATGAGAGCGAAAGGTTCTGCTGCCACTCTGCAAGCTCCAAAATGTCCAAATGTTTCATTCCCTCAATGAGGGCCTCTCAGCTCAACTCATACCCCAAATTCACCTCCCTGGGTCACACCTGGGTCCCCTCCGTGATCCCCCCTGCACTCACCTGGGGGTGCCACCGGCCCCGCTGCTCTGCTCAGGGCCGCACTCGGGGTGTCCTGTGCAGGGGAGCTGTGACCAGAGGAAGAATTCAGGAATCCCAGAATGGCTGGGAAGAGACCTTAAAGCTCATCCCGTTCCAGCCCTGCCATGAGCAGGGACCTTCCCGCTGTCCCAGGCTGCTCCAAGCCCCGTCCAACCCGGCCCTGGGCACCCCCGGGATGAGACAGAGAAACCTTGAGAACGTTCTCTGAGACCCAGACAGACAAAACCCCATTTGGGCCTCCGCCCCGAGGGTTTTTAGCCTTCATCCCAGCCCACCGTGCCCACCTGCGCGGGCTGGGAGCGCCTCCTCCTCCCCTCAGGGTGGGTGGGCGATGCTGCCCCGCTGAGCTGATCCGAGCTCGGAATCAGGGCCGGAATTGAGGAGCTGCAGCTCCGGCTGCGCCCACGCGGTGGCGCCCCAGGCCGCGGAACGGCCTAATGATGAGCCTGGCGCTAATTGAGCCCCGCGCTAATTAACAGCGGCTCCTTCTCCGCCGGCCTCCCGGGGCCGGCCGGACCCCACCATGGCAGCCCCGGCCCCGATCCGGGGGTGCTCCGGGCCCGCATCCCTTCCCGGTGCCGATCCCGCGGTGCTCGGTGCGTCCCCTCCGAGCCCCGGAGCTGCCCCGGTGCCGCCTCTCCCCATCCCGGCCCCGCAGCGCTGCCCCGTTATTTCTGGGCTAAAACCCGGCTATTTCGGGCCCATAGGTGTGCGCGCACCTCCGCGCCCGCGCTCCGAGCTCATTAATGCGGTACCTTCATGTGTGAAAGGAGCATATAAATGGGCATTAATGAGCTCCGGCTGCTCGGGGAGCCCGGGGCACCCCCGGCCCGGCCCCGGGCCAGCCCCACGCACCAGGCGGCTTCTCCAAGTGTGTTTTTATTAAAGAACCAAAGTCACGTACAGAGGGGGCTGTCCCCAGAGCGGGCGAGCGTTGTTGTGCCTCGGGAGTCGCGGGCCGCCCGTTAAAGTGCCGTTACATCCAGAATTTACAGGGGTGGGGGGAAAGGAGGAGGGCGGGGGGAGATAAATATACATCATAAATAAATAAAAATCCGACAAATACTGTACCAAGAGAATCACAGTACATTTATATCCATTGCACATCGCCACTTTTGTTTCCAGTCTGGACGAGGGTGGAAGAAGCGGACACACGGGGAGGGAGGGGCGGGCGGAGCGGGGGCCGCCCCCGCCCTGGCGCAGTCCGAGCACAGCCGGGCTCTGTCCTCTATGTACAGGTGGCTCCTCGTGGGCATGGCTTGCGTGGGCTCTGCCCGCATGGCTTCGGCGTGGGGCGCGGCGCTCACTGGGGCAGCAGCGGCGGCTTGAAGGAGCAGTTCCCGCTGCAGTGCCGCGGGGTCAGCATCTTGCAGGAGAAGTGGTGCAGCGCGTCGTGAGCCTCTGCAAGGCAGCGAGCCGTCACCCCCGGAGCCCCCCCCCGGGCGGGGAGGGACCCCCGAGGCCTCTCCGAGACCCCCCCGGTACCTTTCAACTTCTGCTGGATGGCGTAGCGCGCCTTCCGCTCCTGGTCCAGCTCGTTGCACAGCGTGTCTGCGGTGGGAGCGGCGCTGGCTGAGGGTCCCGGGGGGCTGAGCCCGCCCCGGGGCACCCCGGGCAGGGGGACGGGGGGACGGGGGCGCAGGGCCGGGCACGGCTCTCCCGGCTCGCCGGGTAAGGCGGTTCACGGCTCGGATTTTTGATTTAGCCCGAGTGGAAGCGATTGCGGGAGCGAAGGTTCGTTCGCTGCCGTGCGAACGATTCCTCGCCGCTCGGAATCGCGAGAGGAGTTGGAGGGCAGGAAAAGGTACAGAACGAAAGAAAGGAAAAACAAAACAAAACAAAAAACCCCAAACAAAATCAACAAAAAACAGGAGAAACAAAAAAAAAAAAAAACCCAAAAAACAAACAAACAAACAAACCCCCCAAAAACCTCTAAACAAACAGAAAACAACCAACCAAAAAAATCCCTAAAACATAAACTGAAAACCCCAAAACATAAACTGAAAACTCCTCACCCAAACAAAAAAAAAAAAAAGCAGAAATAAAATAGTTTTTTTTTAAAAAGGGAAATAAAATGAATAAAACAAAAATAAAAGTGCTAACGGGCTCGGCCTTACCTCGCACGATCTGCAGCTGCTGCACCATCTCCTCCCGGTACGCCAGCTCCCGCTTCATCTGGTCCTGGAAGTTATCTGTGGGGCCGGGGGTCAGCGCCGCGCCCCCCTGCCCGGGCGGGCCGTGGGCAGGGGATGGGGCACCGGTACCTTTCAGGCTCTGGAAGTCCCTCTCCAGCTTTTTCCTCAGCTCCATTTGCTCCAGGACCAGTTTTTGTAACTCATCTGTTTAAAAATACACGGCGGGGTTGAGGGGAGCCCGCACTTTTCCATCTGGAGGCGGCTCAGCGCGGCGCTAATCGCATTACGTTACATTAATCACAGGAGTTAATCACTCCTGCACAAAACACAAATACCCCGAGCCGCGGGCAGAGGCCGGGGGGCGCCGCGACCCCCGCCCCTCACCTCGGGCCAGGTTCTCGATGTCCTTCTCCACCAGCTGCGTCCCGGTGACATCCATGGCGAGCCCTTCCTCGCCTGCGGGGCCAGAGCGGCGTCAGCCCGGCCGGGGAACCCGCGGAGGGGCCGCGCATCGCCCCGCGGAGCGGTGCTTACCTCTGTCGGTATTTACAGGGCTGGCATGAGAGACATTCCTTTGGTCCTGATAGGATTTTCTGCTCTCTAAATCCTCCGCCGCGGAGTGATTGTCTTCTTTATCTTGCTCTTAAAGTTAATAAACCGATTTTCAACCGTAAGCAATGAAAGTATGGTCCTGATATATCCTTAATTACATAATTACGGACAAAGCCCTCGTTAAAACCTTCTTAGCGGACATCCTAATCGCTTTGCCGTTGGAAAGTAGCTTGTGGGCAGGAGCTTGGCCCCGCCGGCCCATCCCCGCCGCGCCGGCCCCGCTCCCCGCCCGGATCCCGTTTGTTTCGCTTTTCTCCCCAAAGCCCCAAACGAAAGCGGCCCCTCGGGACCCCCCCCGGGGCCGAGCCCGCGTTACCCTTGGCCTCGGGGGCGCACAGGAAGGCGGCGGGGGCTCCCAGGGACGCTGCGGGCTTCAGCGGCTGCAGGAGCTCCCCCCTCTCGGCCGCGAACACCTGCAAGAGAGCGAGTGAGGAGCGGGCCCGGCCCCGGGCACCCCCGAGGGCAGATCCCGCTGCCGGCCCCGCACCTCGTAGGCGCCGCTGCTGCCGCTGCGCTCGGGGCTGCCGTCGGGGCCCGGGCCGCCCTCCTGCGCGCCCGCCTCGCCCGCCTTCTCCTCGGGCCCCTCGGCCCCGGCGGGCGGCGGCGGCTCCTCGGGCCCGGCCAGCAGCCGCGGCGGCGGCGGCTCCCGGCCCTCGGCGGGGCCCACGGCGGGCACGGCGGCGCCTTCCTCCTCCTCGTCCTCCGGGAAGCGGTTGGACTCCACGTCCACCTCGGGCTCCTCGGCCGTGTCGCCGCCGGGGGACAGCGAGCGGTAGCTGGAGCTGCCCTCGCTGAGGAAATCCGGCGAGAGGTAACCGGGCCCGCGGGGCCCCGCGCCGCCGAACGCCTCGCGGGTGCCGTAGAGCTTGGCGATGCTCTCGGCGTCCTTCACCACCGGGCGGAAGGCGGACAGGTAGCTGCCCTTCCTGGGCAGCGGCAGCGGCGCCAGCAGCGCCTCGTCCCCGGAGCGCTCCTCCTCGCCCGCCGCCCGCGACAGGGCGCTGGGGCAGCGCTCGCCCTCGGCGCCCGCGCCCTCCTGCGGGGTGGCGCTGCTCCGGCCGCTGCCCGAGGGCTCCGAGCCCTCCAGCTCCCCGTGCCGCCCCGCCAGCCCCGCCGGCTCGGCCGCCGCCGCCGCCGCCGCTGCCGCCGCCGCCACCACCACGGCCGTGGCGGCCGCCTTGGCCGGGCTCTGCGCGGGGTAGGGCGGCACGGGCAGGCTGCCGGCGGCCGGCCAGAACACGGGGAACGAGGGGTACACGCCGGCGTCCTTGGCGGCGCCGGGCTGGTGCGGCGGCTGGGCCGGCTGGTGCGGGTGGGGGTGCGGGGGTCCCCAGAACATGCCGGGGGGCAGCGCGCCGCCCTTGCCCGCCTCGCCGCCCCCCGCGCCGCCCAGCGCCTCCTCCTGCTTCTTGGGGCACAGTCCGAAGGCGGCGGCGGGGAAGCCGTAGGGGTGCGGGAAGAGCGGCGGCGGCAGCTTCTGCAGCATCCCGAAGCCCTTGCTGGGCACCGGGATCACCGGGTAGCTGCGCACCGCGCCCGCCCCGCCGTGCGCGCCCGCGGCCCCGCCGTGCGCCGCCGCCGCCGCCAGCCCCAGCGCGCCGCGCTCGCCCGCCGCCTCCTGCCCGCTGCACCGGAGGCTCTTGTGCGCCGGGGCCAGCTCGGAGCCGGCGGGCGGCGGCGGGTGCAGCGCGGCCTTGGCGGCGGGGGAGCCGGCCCCGGGCCCGCCGGCGGCCGCCCCTTGCAGGGAGAAGGTCCGCTTGCGGGTGCCGCCGTTGAACATGGCCTTGACATCCTCCCAGGCGTGCGACAGCTCCTCCGTGGCCGTCTTGTCGCTGAGCTTGAGGTGGCGGCGCCAGGAGTTGAAGTTGGCGGCGTCGGGCTGGGTGTACTTGGAGTCCGGGGTGCGGTGGGAGTGGAAGATGAACTTGTTGGGCGAGAAGTACATGCTGCAGTAGCTGCACTTGATGCACTTGGCGCGGGAGCTGTTGTAGCGCGCCGGGATGAAGCTGCCCCGGGAGCCCCAGGCGCACTCGTGCACCACGTCGAAGGCGAAGTTCTCGGGCAGCTTGGGCGGCTTGTGCTCGCCCAGGAAGGACTTGCAGAGCCGCTCCGCCTCCCGCTTGGTGATCATGCCGCAGCGGCGGGACGAGATGGGCATGGCCCCGGCCCGCCGCAGGATCTCCAGCTGCACCGGCGTGCACTGCACGCAGGTGATGCCCAGGGCCACGCGCCGGTTGTGGATCTCATTGTAGCTGTAGTTCTTGAGCAGCGTGTTGGAGATCTGCGCCAGGCACAGCCGCTCCTGCCCGTCGATGACCAGGGACACGATGGGCACGCCGTACAGGGAGGTCTCACCCACTTGGTTGGGCTTGAGGGTATTGGAGCCCTGGTACGGCTGCAGCTCTTGCTTTGAATTTGGGGAGGAGCTTGCATCTCTCCCATTTCCCATCTGACTGGCGATCGCCTCCATTCCCCCCCAAAACGCCCCTGCAAAACGAAATCGGGGAAAGGCGCGGGTTAGAGGCGCTCCCGAGGCCCCGCCGCCGCTCCCGGCCCGCCGCTCCCGGGCCCCGCGCTCCGCGGCCCGCCCGATCCCCGCCGCGCGGCCCGGCCGCTGATTGCTCTGCGCTGCCGGCCCCGACCCGGAGCCCCTCGGGCTCTGCCGCAGGACCCTCCCGGGCCGGCGGGGTCCGGCGAGGCCGGAGCGCATCCCCCGCCCGCGGCCGCCGGTACCGAGCGCCGCCGCATCCGGGCGCGGCCCCGCGGCTGAGCGGCCCCGGGAGCCCGGGGCAAGGGCACCCCGGGGGGGTCAGCACCTCCGCCTCCTGCCGCGCCGAGTCCCCGGGAGGTGCCGCGTCCCTTCCCTTTGTGCCGGCTCGCCGGGCCGTGCCCTGCCGTGCCGGTGTGCGGCGGGCTCCGGGCGGGCTCCAACGAAAGGCGCCGGAGGATGCGGCCGGCGCGTCCCGGGGGCCCGAGCCCCGGCCGGAGCGGGCGGGCCCAAACTTGGCGCTCGGTGCCCGCGGGCGGAGCGGGGCGGCGGGCGCGGTGGCCCGGAGCCCCTTTGTGGTGTCCCCGGCAGGCGATTAGGCGCGGGCGGATTAGGGGCCGGGGCGGGCAGCGCCCGCCGCACGTAGCAGAAGGGCAGCAGCGAGCCAGGCAAATTGGCTTAGCGGGGAGGGCTCCCGCTGCTTAAGCCGCTTCCGTGGTAATTACACAAAATAACGGGGAGCGAGTCCCGAAAACGCGCCCCGCTTTGCGCCCCCCCATCCCCGCGCCCGCCCCTCCATCCGCCGCCCGCCCGCACTCACCGCGCCGCGGAGCCCGGCTGGACGTGCAGGCTCTGCTCGGGACTAGGGGCCGCAGCCCGGAGCCGGGGCCGCCATCGGCCGGGGGGGCCCGTCCGCAGCGCGCCCGTTCCCGGGGCAGCCGGAGCTGCGGGGCGGGCGGGCAGCGGGCGCGCCCTTCACCGACGCCTCGGGGCCGCCGCCCGCCCCGCCGCCGCCGCGTCCGCCCGGGCGAGATGCAACAAGAGCGAGTGACCAGCCGCGCCACCGAGGGAGGATCCGGATCCGTACTTGGAGACGCTGCACATTGATCCGGTGACAGCTAAAATAACGGGAAGACACACCCACTTAGCACCAGCATATTTACATTAACGGCCTCCGGGACCCCGCCGCCGTCAATCACCGATGCGCTCCAGTCAATCACGGCGCGGCTTTAAGGCACGGCGGAACGGGGAGGGAGCGGGAGGGGGGGAGGGCGTGGGGGGCCGCCACCGAGCGGGGACCCGCCCGGGCAGCCCGAGGTAAGAGCGGGGATCGGCCCCGCGCCGCACCTGCGTGGGCTCCGCGCCCCCGTGTCCCCCCCGCGCCCGCCTCCCGCCGTGCCGCCAGCACGGGGGCAGCGATGCTCGTTGAAAGTTTGCGCGGGGAGCGGGCGGTAACGAAAAGAGGAGCCCGGGGAGAGCGGCGGAGGGACCCCATCGAAATCGGGGATGCGCTGCTGCCGCGCATCCCTCTCGCAGCCGGGATGCGCGCTCCGGTGCGGGGCGCGGGTGCGGGAGCGGTACCGGGGACGAGGGGGGGACATCGGGCGGCAACGAAATCGCCGGGAGGAGGGGGCAGAGAGGGGCGAGCTCGGGTTTTTCGTTCCCCACGGGGGCTCACGCCACGCCGGCAGGACCGGCCGACAGGACCGGCGGAGCGGCTTAGGGGACCCGGCGCTCCGGTGTCCGCCGGTCGTGCCGGTGTGGCGGGGGCCTCTCGCCGCATCCCTGCCCGGGTTGGGTTCCCGCATGCGGCGCTCGTCACGGCCACGTTAATTAAACTGTAATTAATCATCGCGTCCGGCCGCGATCGGCGCAATTACAGCGATCAAACAGAAGTTAATAACGGCGCGGATCGCCCCCAGCTATCACTTTTGTGTGTGTCCCCGCGCCTTTCTTCCCCGCCATCACCGGCGGCACCGGGAGGATGCGGCGGGGCCGGCGCGGAGCGGAACGCGGGCGCGGAGCCGCCCTTCTCCTGCGCGGAGAGCCGAGCTCCGGCCGCGCTCCCACGCGGGACAGCGGCCGCGGCTCCCCCCGGGACGCCCCGTCGGGGGGGACGCGGACCGGGCGCTGCCGGCCGGGCCTTGCGGCGCGGCCTTCCCGCAATGATCGCAACCCGAGCCGGTAATTATTCCTCGCCTTTTAATTATTTATCCTCGCCAGCCCCCCCCTCCTGCAGCCATACGGAGGCAGGAGCGCGGTGAGACGCTCCCGCGCCGGTCGAGCCCCGCTCGGCCCCGCGTTTGGGGCGATCCCGCCGCGCTCGGCACCCGCGGGAGCCGCGCCGGGCTGCGAGGCACCGGGAGCGGGCGGCGGCGGCGCGGACCGAGCCGGTACCGCCCGGACCGGGAGGAGAGAGGGGGGCTCCGGGAGGACGCGGCTCTGCCCCCGTTCCCTCCGCCGTGCCCCTGCCCGGGCCGTGCCTCTGCCCGGTGCCCGCGGAGCTCGCCCGGAGCGGCGGAGGCGGCCCCGGCTCGCCCCGACGGCGGCGCGGAGCCCCGGGCAGGGGAGCGGCCCCGGGCCCGACCCCGGCCCCGCCGCCCCGGCCGCGCTCCTCGCAACCGCCGTATCTTTAACAGTTGAATTGACTGCAGTTTTTGTCAGTTAATTAGGTTTAATTTACATAATTAGTACAGTATAAAGAGTATTGGGGATAATCAGGAGGTACGTCTCGCTTACTGTGTAAACACGGATTCGGAATTAAAAATCAGATGTAATTAAGGCGTGTGCGCGCGGCTTTTAATTGTAATGAATTTCTAATTAACGCTCAACGATCGCCGCACGCGGGAGCCGGGACGTTTGCGGGCTCCGCCGCCCCCCAAACCGGGGACCCCCCCCGGGACACCCCCGGGGCCGGGGGGCGCGGAGGGCGCAGCCCCGACGGGACCCCCGTCCTTCCCCGCTCCCCGGGCCGGTGCCGCCGGCAGCCGAAGCCGGAGGATAATTTAGGTTAAAACTTAGGGAGCCGTGTCACGGGTGTATAAATAAATAATCACGCGTGGCGGGCGCGGAAGGCCCCGCGCTCCTGGAGGGCTGAGCCGAGATTGCCACATAAATCACGGCGGTCTAATTCAGTGGAAGTTTAATAAACGCCTCCTATTGGAAATGAATGTTCCCCATTTAACAGTTGTATCAGCACCATATAAAACCATGACCCCAATAAATTTAATTTTAGAGGCCGATCAATCCGGGCTTCTCTCCATCGATCCGCGGCGGCTCTGCACCTCCGCAGCCTCTTCCGCGGCCCTTCCCGCCGAGGCGGGGGAAGGAGCGTTTCGATTAGACTCTTTATTAGGAAAAGATTGCTCCGAGAGGCCTGAAAATTAAACGGTGACATTTTAATTACTGGACATCGACAAAGGGAGCGGGCGGCGGCTCTCTGCAGGCCGGGCACACCCGGCCTGACCCGGCTGCTGAGCCCCGCGGGCCGGGGGGAGCCTGGGGCTCCCTCTGGGTGCGCCCCGGGATCCCTTCCCAGGGCTGGGCACAGCTGACCCCCACCCCGCTGCACGCCCTCCGTGCATCCCCAGTCTGTGCACCCCCTTTTCTATGGCCCCCTCCGTGCTCCCCCCACACACCCTCCATCCCCACAACACATCCCCGGCTGTCCCCGGTGTGCCCCAGGCCCAACCCGCAGCTGCTGTCCCCTTGTCCCCCTCACCCCCGAACCCTCCCTGCGCCTCGGAACCTCCCGGTTTTCCTGGGCCGGAGCGGCTGCGGGAGCGCGGGATCGATAGGCGCCGATTTATTGATCGGTGGAGCCGAGCACTGGGCAGGGATGCAGCGGGACGAGGCCAGGGCAGCGCTGCAGGCCGTGCCGTGCCGTGCCGTGCCCGCTGCGGGATGGAGCCGCACTCACCTGCGCGGGCCTGGCCGCGGGAAGTTTTCCTCCTCCTCCTGCTGCTGCTGCTGCCCATAAAAGCCCAGACATCCATTTGCCATTAAACACCTCCGGGCTCTCACAAACCTTGAACTTGCGCCGCGGGCCCCGGGCGCAGCCGCAGCCGGGAAGGCTCAATCCATAAATCCTGTCCTGGGCGCGCACGGTGCTTCATGGACAGAGCCTCTGCCGAAGGTAACGCAGCTCCCGCAGCTCCGGCTGCAAAAGGCGCAGCATCACAGGCTCGCTGAGGCTGCTTTGAGTTAGGAGAGACCTTAAAGCTCCTCTCGTTCCAACCCCACCTCCATGGGCAGGGACACCTTCCTCTAGAGCAGCTTGCACAACCTTTTTTTTTTTTTTTTTTTTTTTAATTCGGTGTGACCAAATACTGCAATAGGAGATTTTAAATTTCTCTTTTCCCCCGTTAGGTTTTCCCAGTCCAGGCTGGTGAGCTGGGGGAGCAGGAGGAGGCCAGAAAGTTTAGAGACACCCCCAAATTGTGGTGCCTGTGAGACCCCCGGGAATGCTGAAGATGAGTTACCTAAAACCCCGGTGACAGCTCAGGACCTCACCATCATTCAGTGGCTCCAGCTCCTCCCCGGAGAGCCCCTGTGCCCCCAGGCCTGGCTGTGCCCGCGGGGACATCGCTGCCACCCGGCCGCAGCATCTGGGGCTCGGGCTGCTCCTTACCTGGCTCCCCGGGCAGAGGCACCATAAAAACCCCGCCCTGGGGGCAGAGCGGGCACAGCTGGATCCTCTGAGGCTCCCGGGTAACCGGGGGCACCTGGGCTGTGTTTGTGCCCTGATGGGCCGGCCCGTGGCAGCAGGGCAAGGACGGCTCCCCGGGGGCGTCCCTGTGTTTGTCACATCCCAACGGGAGCGGGATGCAGAGCTCGGAGATGTGCCCGAGAAGCTGAGCAGCCCTGGAGCATCCTGGAGACGGGATTCGCCGCTCCTGTTGCCTGCCCGAAGGGGCTCTGTGTGTGTGCCCTGCCCCCGGAGCAGCCCCGCAGAGCGGAGCCGCCACCTGGGACAGTCCCTGCCCCTCCTGTCCCTCCTGTCCCTGTCCCTGCCCAGCTGCAGCTCCCGGAGCAGCTCCCGTGGGATGTGGTGGCTCCCGGATTGTCCTGCCCGGGGGGATTGTTCCGGTGGCTCCCGGACTGTCTCGGTGGCTCCCGGATTGTCCTGCCCGGATTGTCCCGGTGGCTCCCGGATTGTCCTGCCCGGGGGGATTGTTCCGGTGGCTCCCGGACTGTCCCGGTGTCTCCCGGATTGTCCTGCCCGGGGATTGTCCCGGTGGCTCCCGGATTGTCCTGCCCGGGGGGATTGTTCCGGTGGCTCCCGGACTGTCCCGGTGGCTCCCGGATTGTCCTGCCCGGGGATTGTCCCGGTGTCTCCCGGATTGTCCTGCCCGGGGGGATTGTCCCGGTGGCTCCCGGATTGTCCTGCCCGGGGATTGTCCCGGTGTCTCCCGGATTGTCCTGCCCGGGGATTGTCCCGGTGGCTCCCGGATTGTCCCGGTGGCTCCCGGATCGTCCTGCCCGGGGATTGTCCCGGTGGCTCCCGGATTGTCCCGCCCGGGCCAGCGCTGGGGCCACAGAGCCGAGCCAGGCCAGTGCCCGCTGCGGTGGCATCGCCCCCTCTGTCCCCGCCGAGCCGCTTCTCCCGCAGCTCTCGCTCTCCACCAGTGGATTTGCCTCCCTGCAGGAGTTTTTTTCCCCCCAAAAAAAGCCCCAAATTCCCAGGTTTTGCCCGCACCATCCCGGTCCCACGGATGCCTCCAGGTGAGCTTTCCCTGCAGGACCGGCAGGCAGCAGAGCACCCACGCCCTCCCCAGCTCCAGCCCTCCCGGTTTTCCTCTGGGGCACCCGGGGATCAAAGGGAGCTCCCCAGAGCTGCTCCCGGCCATGGCTCAGGTGCGGGCCGAGGGACAGCGGCAGGTAAAGGAGCCCGGCAGCCCCGCCTCCCCCCCGGCTGTTCAGGCTGCTCTTCGGGAAACAAAGACGGGCGCTCTGCCTTTGGAATGCTGACAGCGGGCTGGGTTTGGCCACGGGATACGAGAAACAAAATATTTTCTGATTCTGTGCTGATTTAAGGGCGATCTTCCACGGGCTCTTCTCACGGGAGCTTTGCCTGGCAGCGGGAAAGGGAAATGTGGAAAATATTGGAAGTTTTGGCACAGATGGGACACATTCCGTTTTTCCCACATCCACGCTCCCATGGGAATCATTATCACGGAGGTTAAAGGAGGGGAGACAGAGGTGACACTGGTGGGGGAGCCCTCAATGAGCAGCTGGGGTGAGGAGTGGGACTGGGGGTCCCTCTGCATCTGAGGGATCCTGTGCTGAACTCATTGCACAGCCCCGATGCCATCCCCTGAGCAGGACTCGGCTGTAGGGTGTGATATTGCTGCATTTCCTGCAACCTTTCCAGCAAGAAATGCCACAATTCAAACCCCAAAAAATGCAGCAGGGAAGAGGGGAGAGGGCAAAACCATCCCTGGGCGGTGGCTGCTGGGTGGTGCAGGAATTGGGGTCCGTTCCCAGGTCTCAGCTGGGAACGCTAGCAAGGCTGAGAGGAGCTGCTCAATCCCAAACTTCCCTCCTCTGCCCTCTCACCCAGCTCCATTCCCCCCAGTTCTGCTGGGAAGGGACAGAAGAGCAAATCCCAGACTGCACCGAATCCCAGGATTTGGGAGAGGGAAGGGATGGAGCCCCAGATTCCCCCGGACTCATCCCACTGACGAATCACATTAATTATAATTGTCCCTGCTTTAACCAGGAGGATTTTCCCAGCTCCATCCCACACGGATTTTCAGGGTGAGTCCTCCCTGGCAGGAAAAGCAGCAGGAAAAGCCCTGGGATTGCTGAGTTTTAAACCAGATCCGAGAGAGAGAGGGAGAGAGAGCCCTTTTATGCAGGGAAAGCTGCTGGAACTGTTAGGGATAAATAAATGGCAGCGCTGCCATGCCCTGCCTGGCTCACAGGGAGGGAATTTGTCTCACTTTAGCAGAAGGACCTGGAGGAACGGGGGCTGCTGCCTCATTCATTGCCTGTTATCTGCCAGCGAGGTTGTGACATCAGAGCAATTAAGACAAACTTTAGTCTGTAAGTTCATGCCTGCAACCTCTACACTTCAAAAGAAGACAAACGATCCCTCCAAGGAAGGAAAGCAAGTCTCTTCCAGGCTGCTTCCAGAATAACATTTAGGATTTGCAGTGGTTCGGGAGGAATAATTCACTGAATTGTGGGGGGGGTTGAAGCTGCTGGTAGAAAAGAAACCACCCGAGTCTTTTTTTATTTTTTAGCAAAAGTTTATTTCTAATGCAAAGACAAGCAAACAAACCCCGACCTCCTCCCACCCAACTCACTCACCCCAAACCTGCCTCTCACATCCATGGTTTATTTTTTTTTTTTCCTTTTATTAAGCATTTTTACACAAGGAATGATTCAACCTGTGTTGGTCTGTTGTGGAAACGTCCCCAGGAATTGCAGGAGCCAGGAACACCCAGCAGAGACATTGCAGCCATTCCTTTTTCCTGCAACGCCAAACCTGCAGCCTGTGCTGGGCCTGGCTGAACCCACAGCTGTGCCAGGGCCTGCCCACCCTCCCAGGGAAGGATTATTCCCAATCTCCCATCCATCCCTGTCCTGTGGCAGTGGGAGCCATTCCCTGTGTGCTGTCCCTCCATCCCTGTCCCCAGCCCCTCTGCAGCTCTCCTGGAGCCCCTCCAGGCCCTGCAAGGGCTCTGAGGATTCCTGGATCCTTCCCTTCTCCAGGGGAACACTCCCAGCTCTCCCAGTTTGGCTCCAGAGCAGAGCCCTGTCCTCTTTCCCCCTTTTCCACCTCACCTAACCCTCTCTGGTTCAGGGATCAGCCTGACCATGGGTGCTCCTCGCGTCCCAGCAGCTGGTACTGGGAGCACAGAGGGCATTCCCAGTCACTCACTGGTGTGATGCTGACCCTCCCGGCACCCATCACCTCCTCACAGGGTGGGCAAGCCCAGATATTTCTCTTTTTTGTCTGTTTGCTTTTGTTTTACACTTAAACCCAGTATTGAGTGGCTGCCTGCACTCAGAGACAGCCACCAACTCGTCAGGAAATCCTCTGGACACTTGGAAAGGAGCAACAGTTAAAAAATACTCTGGAGTCAGGAAACAGAACATCCAGTAACCCAAAAATAGAGATATAAAATACTTGCTTTAAGGCTGTGTACAGTATAACTGAAGAAAAACCTGGAAATTGCTCAGCGACAAAAGAAACAATTAAGAAAATTCCTTAACGTGGCGGTGAGGAAAAGGCAGCCCTGATGTTGTCGATGCTCCCAGGAAACAGCTGGATGGAACAGGAGCTGGATAAGCTGAGAGTCCCCAGGTGGAGATCCTGGCGTGGGGATCCGGGGCTCACTGGGGTCCCTGCGCCCGGCGCTCCTCCAGCATCCTGCACACCCACATGGACACCACCTCGGCATTGCCGTCGTTGTACTGCACCACGAACGGGTGGCCCTGCAGGGGACAGCCAGGTCAGCAGGACACACACACACACACAGAGCCCTTGTGCAGCACCAACAGCCATGGGGACAGCCACAGCAGGGCCACGGAGCCCTGCCTCAGAGCAGCGCGTTCCCTGCACGTCTGTGGGACCCACACAGCCTGCTCCGAGCAGGGGGAGGCAGCCCACACTCCTTGGAAATGCTCTTTTTGGTTTGGTTATTCCATTTCTCGTTGTGTTCTGAGCCAGCCCCTTTCCAGGACAGCTGAGGAGCTGCTGAATGGTGTTTGGGTGAAATGATATCCCAAAAAAACCTCGTTAATCTGCTCCTCTGCTGGTAAATGTGTGCGATGTCCTAAAATTCCTCTCTTTAACAACCAACCGTGCATCATTATGTGCACTGACATTCCAGAGCCTAAAGGGGATCCAGGAGAGCTGGACAGGGACTCTGGACAAGGCAGGGAGTGACAGGATGAGTGAGGTGCTCTGCCCAGCACTGGGGTGGTTTTGGGTGGAAAAGTGCAGGAATGAGAGAAATGCCTTTAACACAGCCCAGAAGCAGCTGTTTCACCTCCTCAACAGAACAGCCAAGGACAGCAGAGAGAAGCAGCAGAGAACAGTCAGGAGGCACAGACAGGGCAGGGCAGATGCTCTGGGGCAATCAAACCCAAATATTGCAGCCAGCCCTTTCCCCTTTAGGATGGAGAAGCAGCAGAGAACAGTCAGGAGGCACAGACAGGGCAGGGCAGATGCTCTGGGGCAATCAAACCCAAATATTCCAGCCAGTCCCTTCCCCTTTAGGATGGAGAGACCCCACAGCCAGAGCCCCCTCACCCCCAGGATAGCCCTGCATTTAGGCTGCTCCAAATGAATTATCAGCTCTGAAACCTCAGCTGTCAGGTTTTTAAATATTCAGCCTTAAAAATACCTGGAACTCAGCACAGCCAGCAGGAGAGAGGTAGAAAATCCAGCACCACAGTGGTTTTTCTTACTGGCCTGGTACTGGTGTGCTGTGCCCTGGCTCAGTGGGATGCACTGGGAATCCTGCAGGGAATGGGAAGTGGCTGCTGCAGAGCCTGGAGCTGGAAAGGTCAGGCAGGACAGGGCCAGGGCTGGCCCCCAGTGAGTGTCAGGCAGCCTAATTTTGTGTGTCAAGCCTGAAAATGAGATAAACAATGACAAACCAGGCTTTTTAAATGAACTTGTCTCTTCTGGTTCTCTTGATAAAGGGTACATTTCTCGAGTTCCTGTGTCCCCCCAGACAGGTTTAACTCTTTCACAGGGCAGCTCCTGGCAGAGGGGGAGGTGGAGGATTTAAATACCTGACAGGAAATTAAAAGGGCAGTGCCCCCCTGAACACAGAGCCCTGGTAATTCCAACTCCGTGCTCACCAACCATCCATCATTTAGCCCAGTCAATTAAATCCCCATTATTCAAGGGTAAAAGTTCCATCATTTTATCTACCCCTAAAATTCAGCAATTTGCTTTCATGGCTGTCTCCTCTGACCTATAAAACTATCTTTGTTTCTGATAATAACCCACCCTGAGCTTACTGCCCCATGGCATCCTGGGCAGGGCTGCAGCTCCAAGTGCCCACCTGGAGAGTGCAGCTCTGCTCCAGGTGCATGAAATTCCCTCTGGGATACAAAACCATCACCCACAGCCCCAAATCCCTTCAGCTCTTCAGTCTAAAGCACAGGGGAACAACTTCCACTGCCCTCACACACAAATCCAGGGAAGAGCAGAGCTCCAGGAGAGCCTCTCCCACAAACAGGATCCTCTGGCCATAAAATGTGTTTGGAGAGCACCAGGGAGGCTCAGAGCAAGGCCAAAGGACAGGCAGACCATCAGCAACGCCCCTCGTGCAATGCCTGGGATTTCAGGCTCAAAAGGAGTCAATGTTTATGTCAGACTGCTCTAAAGGGCCATGGAACAGGCAGCTACCAGCCTGCAATGGTGACAAAGGACATTCCCAGGGTGAAATGCCAGTCAGCCACAGATTTCCCTGGAAATCACCAGAAATGAGAGATTTTCCTCATCCACCACCCAGGGTGGTGCTCCCTGGGGCACAGAGCATGGCAAGAACCTGAATCCCAAATGGTGGGAGAACATGAGATCTAACCCACTCCAGCACCTCCTTATATTTTTTTCCCCCCTGGTACAGTGAGAGGCTGACTGGGGAGGGCAGCCAATTAAAAATGATAATAAAATTCCTCATGCTTATGCAAGGCAGGTTGGGAAATGAGTGGCACTGCACTGGCTGCAGTGGTGCCACCCTTTTAACATTCCTTTTTCCAGGAACCCTCCCATCCTGAACTCCATTTATCACCAAGCAGCACAGACAAACCATGCCTTCCATTTAAAAAATTCTGAACTCAAGACCACAAAAAAACCACAATAAAAAAGATCCCAACTGTTGCAGCCACAGCCTATGAAGACAATGGCCGTGCCCTCAGACAGCATTTCAAATACAGTTTATTAGTGTGTGATATGAAAAGGGTATTTTTATTGCATGATATAATGCAATGGGACCTTGGGCGCTCTGCAGAAGGACCTTGCACTCAGAAGTGTAATGAACCCATAGTCCAAAAAACATTATACTGTACATTAACCTATCATTAATGGCACATTAGGGCTGGGGGCACTGCACGCTCGCTGGGCAGGGCTCCATCAGGACAGTGTGCAGGAAAGCACAGCCTTCCCAGGCTTAAAACAAATAGAGAAAATAAATATTACTGCTGGCTGCAGGCTGCTCTGAGGGAAGCTCACTCGCTCCTTAACTTGCAGTTTTTTAAAGGGGGGATGAGGAAGATGCAGCAGTTTAATGGGCGGTGTTGGCATGCCCTGAATGCATCAGATGCACATTTTCCTGCACAAAACACAGCACAAGAGGAAACTGAAAGGCTGCTCCCCTTCCCTGCCATTCCCTAATTCCTCCCTGGCATTAAGAGCTGGGAATGGGAAGAGCATCCTCTGACCCAGCTCTCTGTTGGACACCTGGGAACTGTTTAGCCCCTGCACCCGTTTCACCTGGGCAGAATTCCAGCCCCTGAGCAGAATTCCAGCCCCAACTCCATGTGAAACACGAGCAAACCATCCAACCCTGCTGCTCCCAGAGCAGGTGGGACATTCCAGGCCTTCCCCCACTCCAGGTGCTCTGTTCAAATGTTAAATCAGGAAAGCCTGCCCGGCAGCTCATCCCTCCAACTCCCAAAAATCCCAACTTGGCTGTCCAGCAGCACATCCCAGTTGGTTCTCCCATTGCTCCTGAGGTGCCTGTGCTGTGCACAGCTCTTGCATGAACTCAGGGCATGGATTCAAGGGGAAATCCTGCCCATCCTCATCTTTAATGGGGGACAAGTCCCGCCTCCAACAGGACAAACACAAAGCTCTGGAGCTGCACCAGCTTCCCAGGACTCCTGGAAACACAGAGTGCTGAGTAACCCAAAGAGCTTCCCAGGACTCCTGGAAACACAGAGTGCTGAGTAACCCAAAGCACCCCAAACTGACCCAGGTCCCCCCGCAGTGCCCTGAGCACGTGTCAGGATTTCATCACTCCAGCCCTGCCTCCAGTGCTGGAGGATTTTCCATCTCGAGCTGCTGCCTCCAAGGACAAGCCACACTAAAAGCTGCTCTAATTATCTGTGCCAGCTATCCACAGGATCCAACTGCGGCTCCCACAGCCAGGAATAGCAGCGAGGAATCCTCAGGCCAATTGTCTCACTGCAGACTCCCAAAACATGGTTAATTCACAGGCACAGGAGGTGGCAGGGCATCCTCAGGGGATGCTCCACGCAGCTTCTGAGGCCTGAGTGGGGCAGCAACTCTGCAGGCTGAGCACAGGTGAATCCACAGAGACACAGAACGTACCCACAGGTGAAAGGGCCCTGCAGGTCACTATTCTAGTGTGATCCAGCTGCTCCATCGCTTGTTTTCCTTATGAAATTTTGGGATTTTTGAAACCCTTTTAAGGGAAGCGTGAGCACCTGAAGTGCCTGGAACAGCAGGGACTGGGAGGCTCAGTTGATGTGTCTGCCAAGAGTGTCCCAAAGCTGCAGCAAGGTCAGCTGCAGCCTCCTTGTCTCTTCCAAATGGGATTGCAGATCACAGACCGAGCTTAACCCTAAAGCTGCAGCTCCTCCCTGGGACTGTGCCTGATCTGGGAGCGACGTTTGCTGGCCCAGTTCTCTCTCACTGTTCTGTCCTCAGACTATTGAGGGCAAGGACTGCGCTTGCTGCACCGGAGAGGCTCCAGCACCCCAGAGCTGTGCTCAGCTGGGTGCTGGAGACAAAGCCCCGAGCAGGGGTGGAACCTGGCACCCCAGAACCATGGCATGACAGAACCTTGGCATCACAGAACCATGGCATGACAGAACCTTGGCATGACAGAACCTTGGCACCACAGAACCTGGCACCACAGAACCACAGAACCTGGCACCACAGAACCACAGCACCACAGAACCACGGCACCACAAAACCTTGGCACCACAGAACCACAGAACCATGGCACCCCAGAACCATGGCATGATAGAACCTTGGCATCACAGAACCTGGCACCACAGAACCTGGCACCCCAGAACCATGGCACCACAGAACCTTGGCACAACAGAACCATGGCACCACAGAACCGTGGCACCACAGCACCACAGAACCTTGGCATCACAAAACCTTGGCACCACAGAACCGTGGCACCACAGAACCATGGCATCACAGAACCTTGGCACAACAGAACCGTGGCACCACAGAACCACAGAACCTTGGCATCACAAAACCTTGGCACCACAGAACCTTGGCACCACAGAACCACGGCACCACAGAACCTTGGTATCACAGAACCTTGGCACCACAGAACCTGGGCACCACAGAACCATGGCACCACAGAACCTTGGCACCACACAACCACGGCACCACAGAACCATGGCATCACAGAACCTTGGCACCACAGAACCTGGCACCACAGAACCTGGCACCACAGAACCTTGGCACCACAGAACCTGGCACCACAGAACAACAGCACCACAGAAACTTGGCATTACAGAACCACGGCACCACAGAACCTTGGCACCACAGAACCTTGGAACCACAGAACCCTGGCATCACAGAATCACGGCACCACAGAACCTTGGCACCACAGAACCATGGCACCACAGAACCACGGCATCACAGAACCTGGCACCACAGAACTACGGCACCACAGAACCTTGGCACCACAGAACCTTGGCACCACAGAACCTGGCACCACAGAACCACGGCATCCCCCACTCATGGGCTGTAAGAACCTTAAAACCCACCCAGTCCTGCCCCTTCCACACCTTCCAGCACCCCAGGCTGCTCCCGTCCAACCCTGAGCACTCCCAGCAAGGACCAGTGGCGTTTTCTGGCTGGAGATGAGGCAGGGACAAGAACAGATCCACAGGGAAAACCAAATCTGGTTATTTTCCTGCAAGTTTCTGCTCCTTGCCCGCTCCTCAGCTGAGAGCAGAGCCCAGGCTGCTGAGCAGCTCCACTCGGGAAGTGGGGAGTTTTGTTTGTTGCACGGCCTCCCTAACACACACTGTAATTAAAATGTTGATTACTAAACAGTTTAAATATATGACAGACAATGCAGTTAAAGCCTACAGTTAGGTCAATATGTGATTTAGATTTGCCATTTAAAAACTCTCATTTAAATTTTGCATACATTAATCACTACCATACTTCAATGTTCTGATATCCACCTGACTACACTATTAAAATAAAACTTGCTGCCCCAGGGAAATCCTACTTATTCTTAATTGTTTCGAGGCTTTGATGGGCTTTTAATCTAAGATTAATTTATGCAATTTTAAATAACTCTTCTTATGATTAATAAGCTTGAAAATTAAAAGGAGTCTAAAGCAATTATAATGAGCATTTGGTCATAACCTCATTAGGAGAAGGAGTGAAGGATACAGCTCTGGAATTCTTACAAGACTACAATTTAAGGTTACTTTCAGAGGAGTCAAACATAGTACTTGAAATTGCAAAGGCAGATTAGCCTAGGTCAGCCTTAGAACTATGGCTACCTAGATTAGCACACTAATGATTTCATCCCTCTGATGATATGTGAGACAGTGAAAAGATGGTGCAAAACAAAGATAAATGGATAACACAACTAAGCACTGAAGCCCTGGGGTTATATTTCTTCCTTTTTTTCTTTAAGAAGTACTTTTCCCCCTAATATTTATCTGTTTGTAGATTGACTTTCACCAATGCATTTCTCCTTTTTATATGATAAAGTTAATTGCAAGTGATTTTCAGCTGGTTTAGTTTTGTTGAGGCACCACAACTCTCCTGGAATTTACAAAATTTGTGTAACAAATAATAACAACAGTCCCCAGGCCTGATGGATGGACCGAGAGGAAGAACACCTTAACTTTGACCTCAACACCTTAACGTTAACAGCAAATGTCTACACACCTCACCTGAATTTCCATTTTAAACAGCAATACAGATTCCTCATTATGATTAAAGTATTATTTTCCCAAGCTTTGGACAGCTGGTGACCCCAAAACAGACCTCAGAGACCCCTCGTGCACTTGACTGATGCGTCCAAGCTGGCAACTCATCAGCAGACAAAAGGTCAAGAGGGAATTTTTCAGGTGAGAACAGCAGGAATTGGAGCAGCTCCACTCCCCAGCTGGCCCTGACTTCAAACTCCTCAGGACCCCAGGTCTGCTATTTGCTCCCTTCCTGTGGCAAAGACTGGTCTGACATTTACTGCAGGGTTTAGGGTTTGGCTGTGGCACAGAGGAATCTATTTGCCCATCTGCAGATCATTCTTTCCACAGCAGCTTTGCTTTTGATATTTGTTGTTAAAGCAGAAACTGTCCTTGGCACTCCTCACGCTGCTCGGCTGAAAACGAGCCAGCTCCCAGCAAAGGTATTTCACTTCTTGTGTTATGACTCTTTAAAAACTCTTAAAACAAACTAAAGCAACCCGAATCTAATTGGAGTTTACTTCTGCAAGTGCTGCTGAGGTTAAGGAGAGCTGCAGAGGAGGAATGGGGAGAGTGGCCCAAGGCTGATGGAGTCTGTCAACATTAGCAAGCTGTCGACAACAGAAGCAGCTCTGCTGAGTGAAACGCTCGGTGCAACATTTTGGGGATGGAAGAGCTTTGACTTTTGCCCAGCTCTGGTCTGGTCTGTGGCCTCAGTGCCCATTAGTAGCTGGAGCTCATTAGGTGTGTGCCTGGAGCACATCTTCTGGTGGGGCTTCATTTGAAATCCATTCAGTTCGTGAGCTTCAAGACCTGGCTGTGATGAGAATGAGAGAGTGGGGGCTCAGAAAGAGCAGAGATTCACACCAGAAAGGCACACCTGACCTGAACTCTGCTGGAGCTGCACCTGCAGAAGTGTCCTCAGCACACAGGGATGGTCTCAGTGACACCAAACAGAGCTTGTCAGGAATTCAGAGCTGATACAGAATTTCCTTCAAACGAGGACTAAGTGTTCCCCTAGACTCGGGGAGAAGGGTGAAGAAAACAACTGTTTTCCCCAAGTTTTTGTACTGGGGAAAAAAAAAATTGCTAAGCAAATTACTAAGCTGAAGTAAACTGAAACAATCTCCTAAATGTTTTTCACCCAAATCCTGGAGAAGAAAATGCTGTGTGCACACACACGCACAAATAACAACAATTAACAAAAGCAAAAAAACCCTGAAAACGATGTGGCTGGAAGCAAAAAGGGAGAATGGAACAGCTCGTACTTCGTTAGCATTTTTGTGATGAAGTTTCTGCAAATGAACAAGTTGTTTTTAGAAGTACCACTACGATCATCCTGCATTCCATGGCTGCACACTGCCTGCACGGAGTGCAAAATGACATCCCCGTGTCTGGCAGGCTCTGTGGAGGGACTCAGTAAAGTATTAAATGATGGAGGGGAAGGTGCTGCCAAATCCCCTCATCTGAGGAGCAGAGAAAGCTCAGGTATGAAACAATGCTGGAATAAACACACATAACTGCTGAAAACACAGAGCAAAATACATCATCGCAAGTTGGCTTGGGGAAAAAAAATATCAATTCCTTTGAATCCTTCCCAAGGTCACAGAACAAGGACCGAGGCCACCAGCACCATTTCCACACTCAGAGCTGTGTTTTAATCCAGCGGAGCCTTTCCCTGGTGAAACCTGGCTCTCCCCAGCCCAGCAGGCACAGCTCATCCCGATTTACAGCAGCTGAGTGTTTCCCCAACCTCTCCCATCAAATCCAGCAGGCAGATGCACATTGATGGGACAATGAACTTTTCCAAGGTTGCATTTTGGGGTTTTAGCCTGAATAAAGCTGCGTACTCCAAGCTCTGCCCTGGGCGGGAGCGCCAGCAGCCGGCTCCAGAGGGGAGGCCGCAGCTTAAAAAAAGGAAAATAAATAAAAAAGAAATCATGTTTAATTTAAAAATTAGAAACTGGAGCAGGCTGTGAGCACAGAGGTTGATTGAAACAAAATTTAAATTCCTGTCAAGCCCATTTAAACACAGGGGCCCTTCATAGGCAATTAGCTGCTCCCTGTGAAGGCTGAGCGAGGCCGGGCCTGGTCACTGTGAGGAGCCGAGAAAAATTAACTAAAATCAGGCGCTATGAAATATTTAGCCTCCCAGTTTATCACCGGGGTTTGGAAGTGTAAACAAGACAAAAATCGATTCCTCGGTGCCCTCCAATCAATCCCCCAAAATGGCGAGGGCATCTGTTTCTGCTCAATTTTGTTTACTCTGGCAGATTTGCCTTAATTGCGGTTGTTTATCTCCCGTTGTCCCCGGGGCCCTAATCTCCCGATTACTAATACTTAACACTCATTTCACATCTAAAGCTACTTCTAATCCTCAACAGGTTTCTGGAGCTCTTAAAATGATGGAGGCCAGGGAGATTTCTCTTTGTGAGAGGAGCATTTTGCGACCCGCAACCAGCTGGGCCCAATCGTCACCAGGGATGGCGGCAACAAAGGTGCTAAAAGGCTCTTTCACAAACTCTGCCTCTCCGCCGGGAATGCCACCGAGAAAAAAAGGCCTTTGATGGGGAAAAAAGGGAAAAAAACCACCCTGAACAAGGGGGCTCTAACAGTCCAGCCAAATAAAGTTACTGTCATAATCAAGCGCTGTCAATCACAATGAAAATCCAATTAAAAAATCTTTCAGCACGGCCCCTCTTCAGGAGAAAAATGTCCCCTATTTATATGCGGTTTTTTTTTCCCTTTTTTTTGTCAACTGCACAAATTAGAAAGTCGTATTAATTGATTTTTTACTACTTTAGGCCCTGATCCTCCAGCAGAATTTCTGCGGATGGAAGAATCAAGCGGCACAAATCTGATTAAGGGATTTGAGGCATAATGCACACAGGTCACTAAGAAGCCATATCTCTATCTCCTGCTTTATACTCTGCTTATTCATAGGCAATTATTACTCTTATTTAATACTGCAGGAGTGTCCTGAGGTGCTAATTGGACTAGAGACCCACATGTAGCTGGTACTGCACAAGCACCAGCCATTTTAATCTATGCAGAGTGTCTGAATAGATTTAAAATGCCAATTTCACTGCACAAATAAAAATTGTACATGAATTTCAACAGTTGCCTGTTAGAGTAAATTCCTTGATGGATTTGGAATGAATAGAGAGGACACTATTCTGGGATTTAAATATATAGCTCTTATTTTGGAACTGCTAACAGATTTTTTTTCCTCAATTTTTCAAAATAAATACGTAAGGAAGACAGCTGACATAAAACATCAACAAGGCAAATGCACAACTTCTCAATATCCAGTAATTGAAAGATTTGCAATTCTGCTACCAAAATGAGTGAGATGTAAATATTTGTCCCTGTGCCTGGAGAACTACTGAACAACCAGCAGTGCCAAATGAAACATTTGCTCAAATTAAACTGCAAAGCCCAGGAGACTCAAGTAACCAAAAAATATGAACTGTATCCCTCTAAGCTGTTGCCAATTTGTTTTTGTCCAATTTCCTTAGATTTTCGACACCTCTTTGAGCCAACTCGAGTTATTCCTTTTCACATTTCACAGGGAAGTGCTGCTGGTTTATGCAGCTCTAGGAGGGGAATATTCCCATTTATTCCCAGATATTATTCCCAGATATTCCCATTTGCTGGGGGAACTGGGTGATCCTACAGCAATGGGTACAGCAGGCAGGGAATGAAGGCATCAGCCCTGTCACCATCCTGCTCTTGGGTGGTTGCTGGATTTAGTGACACTGACAGAATGGATGTCTCCATTTCAAGAGCTGATTTCTCAAGTGGCACAGAAGAACTCACACCCCAAAGGACAGAGATGGCTTTCCTCCCCCCTTTTTATTTTTGAAAGACAGAGGGGGAAATATCCCTGACCCACCTTTACCAATCTCAGCTCAGTGAGCAAGGCTGCCACCTGAAGAAACACAGATTCTTTTCCTCTTAAGCTACCTTGAGCAAGGAAGATCCTGAACACCCAGTGACAGGAGCATCCTGAGCCCTGCTGTGAAACCCTTGCCTCAATATAAATTCTGATTTGTCTTCAGTGATTTGATCCAGAACTCCTTGTCCACTGCATGTCTGAAGTGAGAGACTGAAGACCCAGTTTATTATTTATCATATATATTTCATGACTGAACTGGGTGATCCTAAAAAACCTTTCCTAACCTAAACAATTCTATATTTACAACACTAGAACACTTGGCTCTGTACTTTTTTTCCTTGAGAAACCAGGAGAGAGCCCTTTCCTTCACATCTGCTTGTGTTTGGTGTCTGTCAGAACTTCCCCTTGTCATGGAGTGAATAACTGGGCTCGCTGTGACAGAGGAGAGGCTGCACACCTGCAAACAAAGCCATCCATCACAGCTCCAAGCACAGGCAATTCCATCAGCCCTGATGGGAGATCCTGCACTGGGCCAGGACAAAACAAAGAAGCCAAAGAGGGAAAATTCTGGGCTCCCTGTGATTCAGCAATGGTGCCCAAACATCTGGATGGGGGCACACAACAAGCATGGGTCTCTAAAGCTGATCTCACAGGGTCTCTAAAGCTGATCTCACAGATATCTGGGGTGTGTCTGCGCACAGGGAAGTGCTGAGAGCCCTCTGGTCCATCCCAAAAACCATCACCATCCAAAGCCCAGCCCTGGCTCCTCACTGACACCACTGGGGGAAAGCCCTTTATTGACAAACCTAAGCACCAGTGTTTTATTGGCTTTATTCTGGGGCTTTAGATGAAAATCCAGGCAGGATTATGCTGATCCTCCATTTGTTTGTTTAAACCATAAAAGTGTTTCCTGAGAGCTGGAACCAGGGGTTTAACACAACTAACTGCAAATAGGTTTAGCTACTGTGCAGACCCGCTGAAATAAAGTTACATAAAATATATAACCAAGTCTCTAATATCTTGACACATGTCTTAAGATATTTAAATATACAAACTAACTGTTTAGTTAGTTTGTATATTTAAATATACAAATATTTACATTTAAAAAACCCATTACACCCAATAAAATCAGGGTGCCTGGTCTAGAGCCATTCCTGTAATGGAGAGGGGGATCGCTGGATGCACAGGAATTGGAAATTTCAAAATGGTATTAGGCATTGAAATCAATAAAATACCAGAGGAGAACAGGTTTCCCAGCATGTCAGTGGCTTTGCCACAGATGATGTACAATTTGTCACACAATGTTTAAATTGATACAATTTAAATTGATAAAATATCGACATAAGAAGCACCAGTAATTTAAATTCTAAGAAGGAGAAAAGCTCCTGGTTGTGTTGACAACTTGAAGAAGAATCATTAGATCTGTGCAAAAGTAATGGAGTGCAGGAGGTGACTGCACCAATTTTTCCTTGAGAAATCTTAAAGGCAAGCATGACAGAATAACTGCTCCATTCCTGACTTTTGGTGCTTCAAACACCATTTCTTACACAAACACCTTTCGTTGCAATAACCATCACGGAGGAGTTCAACGCTGCACTAACAACAAAAAACCCCTCACCAAGAGGCTCCAGCAATCCCAAAAAAAGCACCAACAATCTGCAGCAGCCGAGGCCGAGCTTGCAGCTAAAGAAGAGATTTTAAACAATTACCAAAGCAGGGCAGTGATATCATAAAGGCAATTTCTGCGCTAGCTTGTTTTCTGCAACTCTCCCTGCCTCCGAACAGCTAGAACAGATAATAACTATTAGTAAATCAAACTCCTGCAATATCCAGCTGTGCCTCCCCCATTTACATACAGATAGAATGGGTATATGTTTTTAATATGTATGCCAGGCGTAGTTTTACCACAGCTGAAGTGCACGCTACAAAGGAGGAGGAGAATGGGAATGGAATCAGCATGAGATAATAAAGTGGCCTAGATAAAGTATTAGCCAGCGATTGATCTCAAACAGGGGATGCTGCTTCTCTCTGACCTGATTACTTACTATGCATAGATTCCATTAAATAGAGCTTAGGATGGAAAGCTTTGGGAAAATACCGTAAATACAGGCCCAGCCCCAGCCTGGCTGCTGCCCTGGACTCTGGGTTTAAGCAGGAGTCAAACCCTCCCTGGGTTTAAATAGGAGTTAAACCCTTCCTGGGTTTAAGCAGGAGTTAAACCTGTCCTGGGTTTAAATAGGAGTTAAACCTGTCCTGGGTTTAAATAGGAGTTAAACCATCCTTGGGTTTAAATGGGAGTTAAACCCTCCCTGGGTTTAAGCAGGAGTCAAACCTTCCCTGGGTTTAAATGGGAGTTAAACCTTCCCTGGGTTTAAGCAGGAGTTAAACCTGTCCTGGGTTTAAATAGGAGTTAAACCATCCCTGGCTTCAAACAGGACTTAAACCTTCCCCACTGGTTTAAACCAGTGTCTAAATCTTCCCTGGCTTTAAACAGCACTTTAAACCTTCTCTGGGTTTAAATAGGAGTTAAAATTACTGACATTTTCTTATGTTGATATTCTATTTACATTTTTATGATTTTTAAAATCAATTGAAAATTTTTAAAATTTTAATTATTTTTCAATTAAAATTATTAAAATTAAAAACTATTAAATGCATCAACTTAAACATTGTGTGATAAACTGTATATGATCTCTGTGGCAAAGCCACTGACATGCTGGAATACCTCTTCTCCTCTGGTATTATATTTATTTCAATGCCTAATACAATTTTGAAATTTCCCATTCCCATGCATCCAGCAATCCCCCTCCCCATTACAGGAATGGCTCTGGACTAAGCACCCTGATTTTATGGGCTGTAATGGGTATTTTTTCCCAGATAAACAGTTAATTTGTATATTTAAATACCTTAAGACGTGTCAATATATTAGAGACTCAGAAATGCATTCTGGCTGCCTGTTCCCACATCCCCAACAAGTCCAACAAGGGAATTTAAAACAGGAACAGGAGTTTAAACCTTCCCTGGGTTTAAACAAGAGTTTAAACCTTCCCTGGGCTGCCACAGCACAACTCCTGAATAAGCACTGCCCCGAGAGCCAGAAAAAGTCTGTGTTTGTGGCAAAAAACGCAACAGCAAAGGGGAAAAATCTCTTTATACAGGAGAATTGTTGAGATTTTCATGTTAGAAAGGAGGGGAGAGACAGAGATGAATGTGCTGTGCAGCCCTTCCTGTAATAATACAGGAATATATTCAATTTAACTGGTTCTTTGCCTTTCTTTTAAGAGGGAACAAACTGGGGATAAAGGAGCAGCATTTTAGAGCAAGTTCAGGATGACCACTGGTAAATTCTGAGGCTGTTCCTTCCCCTGAATGGACAAATTTTTTCTCATTACTTGGTGAAATTCCTTATTTCACTGCTGTGGAAGAAGTCAGTTGATTTGATTTTGTACATCCCAAAAAACCAATGGGATATCTTGTTTTGGGCATGGCTGCAGGGAAGAAAGGGCAGTGAGTAAATAAATAATAAAATAAATAAAACCAGGAGCCTGATCCACCTGCACTTGGACATCTGTGGTAATGAAAAATCTGACTTTAAATAGGAATTTCATCCAGCCCTATTTCCTGACAAAAATGGACATTTTTGGTTTTATAAAAAAGAGCTTTTTGCATGACAGGCAGTGGGGAAATCCATCCCAGGGCTCTGGTGGAGGCGCCAACCTGGCACTCCAGGTATTGGCACTCAGCTCCTCAAATGCACCTAAAATCCACTGATTTTCAGCAGAGGAGGGGAAGATTCATCTCCTGCTCCCTTCCTTTTGCTTTCAGTCCTTAATTGTCCCAAACTGGTCACAAACCAGTGACTCCCAGCACAGCAGGGGAGGAGAAGATGCTCTGGTTTGTCTGCAGGTGAGGATGGGTGTGTGTGACACCTCCCAGCATTGCTGGAACACTGATTTAATTCAAATAAACCAACCCAAAGTGCAGTGAGCAAGGTGAAACCCTGCTCTGGCTTGAATCGGGGAGAAGGTGACCTTGAGGATGCAGCAAGACGGAATTCCAGAATTCCCAGGATTTCTGTGCCCAGGGAATGTGGCACTCGCTGCTCTGCTCAAGGTGGGGCTCAGATGGACTCCATGACCTTGGAGGGCTTTTCCAACCTCATTAATTCCGTGATATTTAAAGTTTTGGGTTTTTTTCTGGCCCTGTTTTCCATCAATTATAAATTAATTTCTGCTTACATATTTAGGCACAGATATGCTGTGTGTGTATCTGTGTACACAGACACATAATGTTAATGTATATATTCATATTAATTTTATAAATAAAGTGCTCCTTGAGAAGACTGAGGAAAAGCAAATATATAAAGGGTTTGACTCTATAAATATATAATAGAGAAACAGAAATTAATATATAAGCTTATTATGTAAATAACATTAATTATATAAAACGTTATTAATTATAATCAATAGAAAATAAATCACACTATATAATATAATATAACATAACATAATATAATGTAATATAATATAATATAATATAATATAATATAATATAATATAATATAATATAATATATATTATAATTAATATAATTAATACTTAATTATAAATACATATTTATCTATAATATGAAATAAAAATAGAAATATATAAATAATATTACTTATATCCTCTATAATATAAAGGAGTGAGCAGCTCCTGTTTTACTACTCGTTGCAAGCTCATTTCTAACTGACTAAAAAAGAGGTGGAAAAAAAAATGCATTAAATTGTTTAAAAAGTAAGAACGCTCCTTTTTTATTTATTTTTTTTTTATCCCAGAGGCGCCGGAATTTCCAAATAATTTCACAAAACACCTCCTTTAAAGGGGCCCAGCACACTGCAGGGCATGTAGTTGGAAAGATAAATCTGTGCACTTCCCTGCTACTGCAGGCACTCACCCTTTGGCCTCATTTTTATGGCTCTACACCCTGGAGTGGTGTTATTGCTCACAGCCATCCCCACGCACACTTTGGGGGGCGCTGGGAGCTGCAGATGTTTTATTTATAAGTGGCAGGCCTATTGCATCACCAGAGTGTGCATTTGCAAGCAGAGAGAGGTTTTCTGAGAGCCCATTCCATTGTTTTAATAGCTGAGGCACCCAGCCATGGCAGAACGGAGCACGAGGTAAATGCGGCTGCAGCTCCAGAACCTGCTCCAAGTTTTCTCAGATGTGACTAACTGCAAGAATTCCCCAGCCATCAAAAGTTCATCAAAAAGACAAAAATCGGCCTTTGGTGGCAGAAAACCTAAAGTGGAGGGGCTCTGATAAAACTGAAGGTTTCATTTCAGTGAGGTATTTAAGCAGGTGCCCAACTCTGAGTGCAGATTTGGTGGAGTCAATATCCCTAAAATGAGATTCACAGTTAAATACCTCCTAACCAGGAAAGAGACTGGTCTGGATTTGAGACACCTGCCCTGGGCATCTTCACAGATTAGCCTTTAACTAGAGAATTGCTGCAGGAGAAAAATAAACTTGTTTATTCTCCCAGAAGCAGTGAGAATATTCTCTTTCTTGGAAGCAAGAAATGAGAGGATGCACCAGTGTCTTGGGCCTGTTTAAATCCCTTACAATTATTCCTGTGTTCCAATTATCTCTGTATATTTCATGCACAGATGTATATTCATTTCAAATATATATATTGAAATGTATATTTCATTTCAAATAAATCGTGATGGTTTTAGAGAAGCTTTTGAGTTACAGTAAGGAGAATATAAAGGAAAGTAAGGAAACATTTTAAAATTAAAGGTGTTTGACACGAGCCAGAAGGGATTGGGAGTCTACATAAATTGCTGTATTTGGCAATAATTAATAATTGAAAAATGACAACTGCACAAGAAGTGGGCTCTGAGTTCAGATTCCAAGCCCTTCCATGGGCACACCTCACCAAATATTCTCATTCTCCAGCAGCCCATCTGGTTTAATTTTACATGACCATCATTGAAAACAGTGTCTCTTGTATTTCATTAAAATACATATTTTAACCCCACCCTCTGTTTGCAATCCTCATTTTGGGAAGGTTCAGGCTGGCAAATGCTGACAAGGAGTGACCTACATTAAGCTGTAATCCCTGGACATCCAGACTGCAAGAAAATGTGTATCAAGCACCAAAATGGTTTTGACTGAAACTCAGTAATGGCTGTGAAAGTTCTGATTAACTCCCCAAATCACAAGTGAAGGCAACAGCAAAATCCCCACCAACTTCAGAACCACAACTCCACCCCTGCTTTGGGTGCAAATATGGAACTGCTGCACAAGCAGGAAGAGTTCAGAGAGAAATACACCGAGCACACTGAAAAATGAAGGAAAAAAAGAGAGAAATTTCTATGTAAAGGACGAAAAAATATTCACTGACAAATCCAAACTGAGGTTTCACTCACCATTAAATCTTCAGGTGCTGGCCTTTCCTTTGGCTGCTTCTTCATGCTGTGTCATAAAACAAAATGTTCGTATCAAAACAACTGCTGGTTGACTTGAAATGTTGAAAGATTGAATTGTTTTATTTGAAATCTTGAAAGATTGAATTGCATTTTATCCCTTTTATCACAGAGTGAAGAATTTCAGGGTATTAAATTTATCAGGTGCTGATGGGAGACAAATCTCCTAACAGTAACCAAAATATCAATTTTGGGTTTTTCCTCCCTCCCAGCCTTCCCTTAGGGGGTGCAGGGCTCCACACTGTTTGTAACCATGAAAAGTGTGTAAATACAGAGATCCCCCAAAAAACAGGAAATACAGAGAGCTGATTCCCATTTTTCCAATTGTATTTTATCCCTTTTATCACAGAGTGAAGAATTTCAGTGTGTGGGACACAGGGTTCCTAACAGTAACCAAAATATTAATGGGATTTTCCTCCCTCCTAGCCTTTCCTTATGGGATATAGGGCTCCACACTGTGTGGATTTCTATATTTACACCCCATGAAAGGTGGGGATTATGTATTTGCACATTTGATTTGTATTTGATGATGCACTTTTAAATCCGTTTGTGTGGATTTCTGTATTTACACACCATTTTTTCTGGGGATTACGACACAAAGAATTACCCAAACAGGTGGGAAATCCAACTCCACCTCCGAACATGCAATACCCTGGGGTTCCTACCTTCACTTTCCCCCATTTATTTCCATTACCCTGCAGGGTGATAGTTCATTACACAGCATTAACCTGGTTATAGGATCATGTTTCTCATGCAAACAGTCCTGCTTTTCCCTGCAACAGGTGCAATTAGCTCTGGAGGCCGTGCTTAGCTGCGTGAGGGAACACAATAACGTGGCACAGAGGTGACCACCAGGAGCTGCCTGTGGACTAATTGGACTCCATCCAAGCAGCCAGGCTTTATGGAGGGCCTGGCACAAAGTCTGGGATGCTGCTCACTTGACATCTCTCAGGGTTATTCCAAATTGATTGCTTAAATAAGATATAGTTGCTCCTTATTTGGTTTTAAGCAGTAATTCCCCTCACTGCAAAGCCCAGTAAAACACCAAATGAGCTGTGCTGTAAATTGGAGATATTAAGATATTAAGGACACAAATAACTGCGAGCCCCTCAGATATTGAGTCCCACGAGCTGTGTGGGGCCGAGCTCTGATCTGACAGCCCAAAGCAGGCCTGTCCCCGGGGAGAGGCGGCCTGTGAGCCACCCTCACTCCTGCTGCAGCCCACACTGGGCCATTTCAGCACAGCTCCTCCCTCCCTCTGCCCCGCTGTGGGGCTTTTGAGAGCAGCCTGTCATCGCTGCTTTGGGCAGGATGAAAGGAGCCGGAGCTCCACACCCGGCTTCTGCTGCAGGATCCTCCAAATACCCTCGGTCTTTGTAAGCTGAAACCACTGAAAACCGAGGCCTCTGTTACACAAACTTTAATTATTTAGTTACTTTAATTAACTGCTCATCAGCCTGCTTTTTGTGGCTGTATTTGTTACAGGCCGTGGCAGGCCTCAGAGATACTTTCTGCTCTATGAGCTGTTCAGGATTCACTTTTATGGGGTCACTTTTGCTGCAGCAGCCCTGGCGTGTGGCAGAAAACCCCAAAATGAGCAAAACCCAACCTGTGTGGGGCTGGGGGCTTGGGGGAGGACAAGGACCCAACCCTGGAGCAGGACAAATCCCTGGTGAGGACACATCCCTGGATTCCTGCTCCCACCCACACACAGCTCCCACTCTGCTGGCTCCCTCTCATTCACCCACCCCGCAAGAGGGGATGCTTCTCCCTCCAACACTTCCCATTTTCACAAAATTCAACTTTATTTCTGCTGCTGTGCACAAATGCCTCCCCTTTTAAAATTATTTTTGGATTCTGAGGGGTGTGGGGCAGTTAAAAAGATTTTTCCCTGCCCTTTGCTTCTTTAGGATCTCTTACCTGCCAGATTTGTATCCTCTACTCACTCAAGAACCGTATTCTTTATTCTACAACCTCCTCTTCTCCCCAATTCTCCTTTAATTTAAAAGGTTTCCAATGAACTATTCCGTTTTAAGGACAGCAAATATACCCAGTGGTGTGTTTTAAACCACGGCTCTCAGTAAAAATTACTTACTGAGAAGCCAATGAATTCATCAAGGCCGCTTGCCTTCTAAACATCAAGGCAATTTAATACTAAATATTTTTTTAAAACCCCTAAATAATGATATTCCATACATGATTTCTGCAGATGAATTACTTACTGTAAAGTAAAAATGACTTGCTGAGAAGCCAATAAATTCATCAAGGCTGCCTGCCTTCCTAAATATGAAGGCAATTTTATACAAAATATTTAAAATAAACCCCAAAATAAGGATATAACACATATGAATTTTGCTGATGAATTCTTAGACTCTCAGCAGCCGCATTCAAGGCGAGGTTTATTAAAAAAGAATTAAAAAAAAAGCCCCAAAAAGGCCCAAGCCCTGTAAGTACTTTTACGACCCTTTGTGTAAATAACGTTTACATAATTTAAACAGTTTGCTCAGCTTTGCTGCCCCATCTGCCCAAGGCCCCCGAGCCCCCCGCGCTCGGGAAGGGCTGCAGAGCCAGAAGGTCTCGGGGAGCCGGGAGTTAATGGCACGGATCGTTTCCATCCAGGGCATGGCAGTGTGCAGAGCCCGCTCACCATTGAGTGATGAAGTGCACAAATGGCTCCGAGAACTCCCCGGCTGGAAGCACCGGCGATTCCTGGGATTGCAGCGAGACAAGGAGCAGTCAGGAGCAGGCAACAGCTTTTTTTTTTGTTTTTTTTGAGGTAGAAATCAAAATAACAGCAAAACAAAACACATATACTCAAAAACAAAAAACCCAAAAATCCCCCCAGGAATAATAACCCCAAAAGCCTTCTTTTCACACGCAGGATTTGAGACAGAAAGGTACAAATTCTTTGGAGGATGTGTTATAAAACACTGAATTTCAACTAATGAGTATTACACAATGGGTAAAAACATGTGGAAAGACACTGAGGGGAGGTGAAAAAAGGACAATGATAGCCACAGGGTAAAAAGGAAGGTAGGGAAAGTGTAAATGAGAAATTAATGATTATTTAAGTAACACACAAATGGTCTTGTAATTAACAAAGAGCTGTGAAATTATTCTTGTGTTGACCTTTGTTTCTTTCACTGCATTCGCTATTTATTTACACTCATGTTTATTTACACTTATTCATTTTCCAGGCTGTCCTCATATGCTGCCTGTTCACGATTTAAAAGGCAAAAAGAATTTTTAAAAGCCAAAAAAAAAAAAAAAAGGAGCAGGATTTACCAGGCTGGTGGTAGAAAACAACCAGCCAGTATTTATGGAAATAAAAAAAGGAAGAGAGCAGAAGGGGGGAAAAAAAGAAAGATGAGGAACAGGGAACAAACAACATCACCATTTGCAAAGAAGGGCTTTACGAATTTCGGAGTTTTTCCAGGAATGACGGAGAGCTCCACTGTGTTTATAGTGTAACAGCTCAGGATGTAATGAAATTACACTGCAGAGTACTTTAACAGTGTCATCTCATTAGACCTACAGTTGGAACAAGAGAGCCACATAAAACACGCAGCTGCAAATGACTCCATTCTCATCTATTCTCATTTGCTATTAAAAATACCTTTCGGCGTCTTTTTTCCTCCCTGACATCCCTCCACAAAGTACCCTGCAAAGTATGATACATGCACCTATTTAAATTAACAAAGGAATGACTTATTTTAATCTCACTGTGCTTTGGAGTGCTTTGGCCATTTGGATGAGCAATATATCATTACATACAACCTTCCAGCGCTGCAGGCAAGAAACTCGGAGCGTGCAGCATTTGGTGGGAGCCAAACAATTTCTCTAGCACACAACTGTGTCAAATGCATGCATGTATTCATTATGGGGAACGGGGAAATAGCTTTGATGTAGTGGAAAAAAGAAGATGATAAAAGCACCTCTGCAATGTGTGTGCCATTATCAATGGTGGCAGATAGACACGACTGCAGAGCCTCCTGTGTGATTAGTAAATATACATATAATTGCTGTGGCCAATTATCAGAAAAATGAGATCGGTAATTACAAGAGAGAAAATTAACTAGAACTCTTATTAAGGCTTTGTTTCCAATCCGAACAATTGGAAACTGCTGGAAAACACAATTAAATCAAAAGTAGCTGAAGAGTAAAAGGAGAAGCCAAAATTGCTTGACAATTTTCAAAGACTTCTATTAAACACAAGGAGTGTTTGATAGAACGTGGCCAAATTCTCTTTGAACTCAGGCCGGGTGAGGGAGAGGTTATTGTTCCCAAACTTAGAAATGACAGCAATCTAGAGAAGGCTTCTGCTGCACAGTGGAGGGAACACAAGGAAATCAGCAGCACAATTAAACTTTCTCCACTTCAAAGCACTGCCCATGAAAATTATCTGTATTAACAGAGAAAACACAGAGGGAAACGCCAGCCTTGGATTGGCCTCTCCCCATCCTCTCCTCCTGCCCAGCAGAGCCTTCCTGGGCTTCTCCCTGAAGCCACGGGGATGGACCCAAAAGGGACAGGTAGGAAATGCTCTGGGCACAGAATCCATGAATGGACCCAAAAGGGACAGGTAGGAAATGCTCTGGGCACAGAATCCATGAATGGACCCAAAAGGACAGGTAGGAAATGCTCTGGGTACAGAATATACAGGGATGGACCCAAAAGGACAGGTAGGAAATGCTCTGGGCACAGAATCCATGGGATGGACCCAAAAGGGACAGGTAGGAAATGCTCCAGACACAGAATCCATGGGACACCATTCCCTGGGGAACTGGCTGTGCCCAGCAAGCCACCCCTGCTGTTTGTTTTAACTCAAATGCCAGTGAGGAGCTTTTCCCAAGCCATGCATCCCTGCCAGGGGCTGCCAGCTCAGCTCAGCCCAAGCTGCAGGATCATCGGGATGGGCATCCAGCACTTCACACTCATTTGGGAGGTGATAATTTCTGCATTCACAAGAGATGACGGGCCCATAATGGAGAGAAAGCTCATTAGGAGAGGGGAGGAGAAGCTGATGAGCTGCTCTGGAGCCACCAGAGTCCCACTCTGGTTATTCCAAACCCTCTGGGCTCATCCAGGCAAGGGGAGAAGTCGTTCCAACATCAGCACAAAAACCTGGACTGTGCAGCTCCTGTCCTGCAGCACAGCCATGGGACAAGGGGTTCTTGCCTAAGAAAATTTTACCTGGATGGAATAAAGCTTAAATCCTACTTTTCCCCCCCATTTTTAGAGCATATTTTTCTGTTTGATTCAGGTATTTGATCTGCTGGCCATGGCCACACTCAGGCAGGTTTACTCTGAGGAGGAGATTTGGTGTGGAAGGGTGGAGATCCACTCTGGATCTCAGGATGGAAAGGAGAAGGAGCATTCCAAGGATTTTAGTGGACACAGATTTATCAGATATTTGCCTGAAAAACACAAAGCTTTTTGGGAGGCTCAAGGAAACCAAGGTTGAATCTTGAGGATACCTTCTATTAGAGCAGGCTGCTCAAGCCCAGGATGTGCAGATAAAGCTTATTTTGTATCCTGAGGTTTCCCAGATGGGAAATTAGAGGGAAAAGAGATGGGAATAAAGGGAAATAAAGCAAAGCTACACACCTGTACCCAGCCTGAGTGATGGGATATGGTCACAGTGACCTGCCTGATTTCCCCACCTGGAAAATGAAATCACACTATAGAGGGAAAGACAGCAGAAATCCAAGATTTTAAAGGAGAGAGGAACAGATCCTTTCAATTTTGACTGGGAAAAGCTTCTTTCCTTTTCATGGCTTCTGACCAGCGTCATAAAGACCTCAATACTGGGGATGATGCCAAAATGGCAGTGAGGACACAAAGGGTTCTAAGGACACATGGAACATTATGCCCAGCACTGGCTGCTTCCCTGAGATCCAAGCAACATTTCCATGACTGGGATCTGCTGCAGGAGAAAATCCAAGGAATAATTCCACAGCTGGGACCTGCTGCAGGAGATCCAAGGAATAATTCCACAGCTGGGACCTGCTGCAGGAGAAGATCCAAGGAATAATTCCACAGCTGGGATCTGCTGCAGGAGAAGATCCAAGGAATAATTCCACAGCTGGGATCTGCTGCAGGAGAAGATCCAAGGAATAATTCCACAGCTGGGATCTGCTGCAGGAGAAGATCCCAGGAATAATTCCACAGCTGGGATCTGCTGCAGGAGATCCAAGGAATAATTCCACAGCTGGGACCTGCTGCAGGAGATCCAAGGAATAATTCCACAGCTGGGATCTGCTGCGGGAGATCCCAGGAATAATTCCACAGCTGGGATCTGCTGCAGGAGATCCAAGGAATAATTCCACAGCTGGGATCTGCTGAAGGAGAAAATCCCAGGAATAATTCCACAGCTGGGATCTGCTGCAGGAGAAAATCCAAGGAATAATTCCACAGCTGGGATCTGCTGCAGAAGATCCCAGGAATAATTCCACAGCTGGGATCTGCTGAAGGAGAAAATCCCAGGAATAATTCCACAGCTGGGATCTGCTGAAGGAGAAAATCCCAGGAATAATTCCACAGCTGGGACCTGCTGCAGGAGAAGATCCCAGGAATAATTCCTCAGCTGGGATCTGCTGAAGGAGATCCAAGGAATAATTCCACAGCTGGGATCTGCTGCAGGAGAAAATCCCAGGAATAATTCCACAGCTGGGATCTGCTGCAGGAGATCCAAGGAATAATTCCACAGCTGGGACCTGCTGCAGGAGAAGATCCAAGGAATAATTCCACAGCTGGGACCTGCTGAAGGAGATCCAAGGAATAATTCCACAGCTGGGATCTGCTGCAGGAGATCCAAGGAATAATTCCACAGCTGGGATCTGCTGCAGGAGATAAAAGGAATAATTCCACAGCTGGGATCTGCTGCAGGAGATAAAAGGAATAATTCCACAGCTGGGACCTGCTGCAGAAAATCCAAGGAATAATTCCACAGCTGGGATCTGCTGCAGAAAATCCAAGGAATAATTCCACAGCTGGGATCTGCTGCAGGAGAAGATCCCAGGAATAATTCCACAGCTGGGACCTGCTGCAGGAGATCCAAAGAATAATTCCACAGCTGGGATCTGCTGCAGGAGATCCAAGGAATAATTCCACAGCTGGGATCTGCTGCAGGAGATCCAAGGAATAATTCCACAGCTGGGATCTGCTGCAGGAGAAGATCCCAGGAATAATTCCACAGCTGGGATCTGCTGAAGGAGAAGATCCAAGGAATAATTCCACAGCTGGGATCTGCTGCAGGAGAAGATCCCAGGAATAATTCCACAGCTGGGATCTGCTGCAGGAGATCCAAGGAATAATTCCACAGCTGGGATCTGCTGCAGGAGAAGATCCCAGGAATAATTCCACAGCTGGGATCTGCTGCAGGAGATCCCAGGAATAATTCCACAGCTGGGATCTGCTGCAGGAGATCCAAGGAATAATTCCACAGCTGGGATCTGCTGCAGGAGATCCCAGGAATAATTCCACAGCTGGGATCTGCTGCAGGAGATCCCAGGAATAATTCCACAGCTGGGATCTGCTGCTGCAGGAGAAGATCCAAGGAATAATTCCACAGCTGGGAGCTGCTGCAGGAGATCCAAGGAATAATTCCACAGCTGGGACCTGCTGCAGGAGAAAATCCAAGGAATAATTCCACAGCTGGGATCTGCTGCTGCAGGAGAAGATCCAAGGAATAATTCCACAGCTGGGAGCTGCTGCAGGAGATCCAAGGAATAATTCCACAGCTGGGACCTGCTGCAGGAGAAGATCCAAGGAATAATTCCACAGCTGGGACCTGCTGCAGGAGATCCAAGGAATAATTCCACAGCTGGGATCTGCTGCAGGAGATCCCAGGAATAATTCCACAGCTGGGATCTGCTGCAGGAGAAGATCCAAGGAATAATTCCACAGCTGGGATCTGCTGCAGGAGAAGACAAGAGCAGCCTCTGATTTCTCCAAACCAGCTGTGCACACCGAGCGAGGGAAGGGCAAGAGGAAAAAAGTTTGAGTGATGCCTTTGCCTTGTGAATAATGAACAGTTCAAGGAGGTCAACCCATTACAACTGCAACCGTTTAATTATTAATTATGCACAATCTATGAGCAAAAGGACAAGTTCAGAATGTTTAATGGGTGGTAACTCCGACTGGACCCTCTCTTGGCATTTTGTTATTAGCACTTGTCAGCAAGGTGCTCAGGCAGAAAGACAAAAGCACAGCGGCAGAAAATCCGAGCTGGAGGAGGAGGGAGGGTTTAAACTTCAAACACTGCTCCTAATATTTAATTTATAGAGTGCCAGGGCTCTGGTATAAACCTTATTGACTTCCTGGAGTCAGGGGAAGCCACATTATCTAAATGAAGGCCTGAGAGTGAGAGCACTGAACAATCCTCCCGAATCCCTCTCTTCTGACGGCAGCAATAACATCAGGACCTGGATCTTCCTTTTTTCCCTCACAGATCTGAACAAAGGAAGAAAGAACCACCTAAGAGCATGTCCAGAAGCCAATCCTTTGGAACCTTTGCAATATGAGCTTGAATTACAGATCCCAGCATTATCCTCACTTACTCCTCCAACTGATTCCTTGGAACTTCTGCTGCTCTTTTTGCTCTCCCTAGGCACAGATGCTACTGAGGCTCAGGAAATAAATAATGTCCAGCAAAACCACAAATAAACATGGATAAGGCACCTTCCTCCTTTTCCTGTCCAGTTTGCAGGTTTACATGGATAACTTCAAGAAGAAAATTCAACAGATACAGTTTGGAGCTGCTTATTTTGGTTTGGAAACACTCTCATGTCAATGAAATTTGGGAGTCATTTCTGACTGGCAACAAACACCAAAAACCCTATATATATATATATATATAAATAAAATCCATTTCCAAAATTAGATTTACTCCTTCCAGACCAACTTTCTTCCACAACATTCCTAAAAACCCCACTGTCTATATAAAAAACAAAATCAAAGCCCGACTTTTAATTTACACTTACAACTTTCTTCCACAAAAAAAATATGTATATCTATCTATACATACATAAATAAAATCCATTTCCCAAATCAGATTTACTCCTTCCAGACCAACTTTCTTCCACAACAATCCTAAAAAAACCCCCACTCTCTGTATAAAAAACAAAATCAAAGCCCGACTTTTGATTTACACTTACAACTTTCTTCCACAAAAATAATATGTATATCTATCTATACATACATAAATAAAATCCATTTCCCAAATTAGATTTACTCCTTCCAGACCAACTTTCTTCCACAACATTCCTAAAAACCCCACTGTCTATGTAAAAAACAAAATCAAAGCCCGACTTTTGATTTACACTTACAACTTTCTTCCACAGCATTCCTAAAACAATATCTCTATATAAAACAACAACAAAAAAAATCCATTTCTGCGTTTCCAGCCAATCTACTTCAAAAGGCCTGAGCAGCCCTAACGCAGGGGATCTCTGACAAGTAACAAGTTGGCGGCAGCAGCGGCGGCTGGAGGTGGCTCTGAGGCCTGGACTTGAAAGAATTCCTGGATGGTTGCACCCCGGGCAGGAAGGTGAAGGATGATTACATCTCTGCACCTCCTGCTCCTCTCTCACTAGCAGGGGCCCAAAGTGACAAATGATCCGCGGGGGCGCCTCGGTGTGAAGCTGTGCACGCACAGGAAACTCGTTTATCTGCAGAGCTGCAGCTGGGCAGAGGCCAGGCCCAAAGGCCACTGTTTCATCCCCAAAACAGCCTGAGGAAAAAACCTCGGCCCTCCCGAGCTCCTCTTCCTCCCTCAAAACCTCAGCCCTACCAAGGACCAGCTCCTCTTCCTCCCTCAAAACCTCGGCCCTCCCGAGCTCCTCTTCCTCCCTCAAAACCTCAACCCTCCTGAGGATCAGCTCCTCTTCCTCCCTCAAAGCCTCAGCCCTCCCCAGCTCCTCTTCCTCCCTCAAAACCTCAGCCCTCCCGAGCTCCTCTTCCTCCCTCAAAGCCTCAGCCCTACCAAGGACCAGCTCCTCTTCCTCCCTCAAAGCCTCAGCCCTACCGAGCTGCTCTTCCTCCCTCAAAACCTCAGCCCTTCCCAGCTCCTCTTCCTCCCTCAAAACCTTAAACCTCCTGAGGATCAGCTCCTCTTCCTCCCTCAAAGCCTCAGCCCTACCAAGCTGCTCTTCCTCCCTCAAAACCTCAGCCCTACCAAGGACCAGCTCCTCTTCCTCCCTCAAAATCTCAGCCCTTCCCAGCTCCTCTTCCTCCCTCAAAACCTCAGCCCTCCTGAGGATCAGCTCCTCTTCCTCCCTCAAAGCCTCAGCCCTACCGAGCTCCTCTTCCTCCCTCAGAACCTCAGCCCTACCGAGCTCCCCTTCCTCCCTCAAAACCTCAACCCTACCGAGCTCCTCTTCCTCCCTCAAAACCCTCAGCCCTCCTGAGGATCAGCTCCTCTTCCTCCCTCAAAGCCTCAGCCCTACCGAGCTCCTCTTCCTCCCTCAGAACCTCAGCCCTACCGAGCTCCCCTTCCTCCCTCAAAACCTCAACCCTACCGAGCTCCTCTTCCTCCCTCAAAACCTCAGCCCTCCTGAGGATCAGCTCCTCTTCCTCCCTCAAAACCCTCAGCCCTCCTGAGGATCAGCTCCTCTTCCTCCCTCAAAATCTCAGCCCTTCCCAGCTCCTCTTCCTCCCTCAAAACCTCAGCCCTCCTGAGGATCAGCTCCTCTTCCTCCCTCAAAACCTCAGTCCTTCCCAGCTCCTCTTCCTCCCTCAAAACCTCAGCCCTACCAAGGACCAGCTCCTCTTCCTCCCTCAAAACTTCAGCCCTACCGAGCTCCTCTTCCTCCCTCAAAACCTTAAACCTCCTGAGGACCAGCTCCTCTTCCTCCCTCAAAGCCTCAGCTCTCCCCAGCTCCTCTTCCTCCTCAAAACCTCAGCCCTCCCCAGCTCCTCTTCCTCCCTCAAAACCTCAGCCCTACCGAGCTCCTCTTCCTCCCTCAAAGCCTCAGCCCTACCGAGCTCCTCTTCCTCCCTCAAAACCTCAGCCCTCCTGAGGATCAGCTCCTCTTCCTCCCTCAAAACCTCAGCCCTTCCCAGCTCCTCTTCCTCCCTCTAAACCTCAGCCCTCCCAAGGACCAGCTCCTCTTCCAGCCGGCTGCTCCCCCAATTCCTGGGAACAGCAGAATTCCTCTCTTGGGAACGTGGAATGCTCCTGGTTAAACAACCCACTGGATATTGGGGTTGTTTGGTTGTAGCTACTGGGGGATATTTTTCAGAGCTCAGAGAAAGGGAGGAAAAAAGTGATTAGGAGCAGGAATAATCCAGAGTGTGGGACATGGCACTTAGCACTTTCTCTCCTTGCCATGATGGCTTAGATTTTTAGTTTACATATATATATATATATATATTTAAGAATTTTAGCTTTTTATATTTAAAAAATTTAGGATTTTAGCTTTTATATTTTTCATGTATTTATAATCCTGGAATTCTTTAGCGTATATATATATAACTCTAAACTCCATGTACAGTGTGAGCTGCTGCTGTCCTCTTTTGGGCAGACACAACAATTCCTCTGCAGGCCTGGCAATCAAGGACACCTCACTGCCTCAGGGCCCAGAGATGGAAACAAAAGTGAGTTGGGGGGAGAAAACTTGGGGTAAATTCCCTCATTACCCAAAGCTGCAATCAGGAGATTAACCCCAATATGCAAATGGACCAAACTTATAAAAGCGTGAAAACCTGTGGTCCATTTTTGGGTTCAGGAATGTCCTAAATGTACCTGAAGGCCCTTCAATAAACATCACTGATTTTTATTCCCTCACTTTTGCCTGGCCTCTGTTTGTAGGTAGTCCCAAAAAGGCATCAGCCAGGCTCTGTGCCTCTGCAGGGCCTGCACAAACAGGTTAATCCTCCCTTCCACCACAAGTGTAATTGCTTTTTCTCTCCAACAAGCCAGGAATTCCTCCCTCTCCTGTCGCCCGTCAGGCAGCAGAGCACGGCAGCTTTGGGCAGCCAGACACACACAGAGCCACACCGAGGGGACCTGGCAAAAAACTCAACCCATTTGTTGTTCCCTCTCCTCCCCTGCACCCTCCCGACGCATTTTTATTGCTTTTTCATAAAACACCGCTGCAAATAATCAAGCATGACCATTGACATCCACAAGATTGAGTTTTAGGAACCATTAAATGAGCTTGTTCTCCTGGGAAGGTTCTTGCTCAGGTTGGTCTAAAGGTAATTATTCAGCAATTCCTACCTGTGGTTTTACCTTGTTCCTGTAGAAGTCTCTGAATCTCAGACACTGGTAAGGTCACACTTTCTGTCTCCATAAAACTATTCCTTAAACCAGCTTATCCACAAAACAAATTATTGTAGGTTTGGGTAAACACACACACACGTGTGTATAACCTATGGAAATCTCCAAAACTCCAGGAACTTCCAGGTTTCCTACATTTAAATTAATACCTGAGAATCTAAAGAAAAATTCCCACAGAAAAGAAATTAAATCTTGTTTAATTCTGAGCCTTGTGGAGGTTTTTTACTGCATTTACAGGAAGAGCAAATGCAGCATGGATTCATTAAGGTGAAGGAATTCAGGAACTCTCCTCATGTTATTTGATCAAGCTGAACATCCTGGGAATTTTTAAGGCTATTCCAATAAGTAGAGGGGTATATGTAACCCCATTTAAAAAAAGATAATAGGAACAACTATACAGAAAACATGGATTAAGTGCAAGTGCATTTTTTTCCACAGGAAAATCTGAAAACATATTGACACTGAAATGCTTCACAGCTCAGCGTTAACACCCCACCAGCTCTTAAATGTTTCTGGAGTAAGGATTTAAAAAGAGACAAAAAAAAAGGAAGAAAAAAAAAGAGGTCTTTGATTTGTGGAGTTTGGAAAGTCCTTGAGCTAGATTAAACTGCAGTCTTGTGAGACCAAGTATCTCTGTGGGGGCACTTCACACAAATGCTCAAGAAACTCATGGAAATCTTCTCTCTGCTTACTCATGAAGCTATCAGGGTAAGGATTCATGAGGACAACTAATTAATTTTTCTTCTCAATTTCTGCCTGGCTTGTTCAACCAGGCAGGTTTTGCAATGCTGCCTCCTGTGTGTACAAACCAGGATTTGCTCTTGGAAGTCTCCCCTCCCCGAGCTTCTGATGGAACTGGAATCACACAATCACTTAAAACTGCCAAAATCCAGTTCTTTCCCTCCCTCATCCAATACAATTAAAAACAAATAAAGCAAAAACAACACTTAAATCACAATTACAGTGAGACAAACCACGGCACATTTGAAACCAACATTAATTTCTCTCAGGTGAGGAAGAAGAAAAGGTCGGAAAGCAGAGCTGATGTTTAACTACAGAGCTGGAGCCCAAAGTGCTCCAGGGGCTGGCAGGAATTGCCTTCCTAGAAGGGACACTCCAACTACATAAAGGTTACACAAAACAGCCCTGCAGAGCTTAAGGAATATTTAAAGCACCCTACAGGATGTCTTTCAGCTTTCTGCCTGTCCAACCTTCTCCACATGCAGAGCAGACACCACCAAAGCCATGGGATCCAAAGGATGGGAAGCTGAAATGCTGAAAACCACAAAGCTCCTGGGTTTGGGCTTTTGGGATCTTTGTACCCAATCTGCAACCAGAATCATGGAAATTCAAAGTTGGAAAAGACCTTCAGGGTCACTGAGTCCAGCTGCCAACCCAGCACTGAACCTTGTCCCCAGGTGCCACATCCACATTTTTGAACATTTCCAGGGATGGTGACTCCACCACTGCCCTGTGCTCCAATGCTTCACAACCTGTTGGGAATTTAGCTGCTAGAAAATGGAAAAGTACAAAACCATGGCTAATTCCAAGTCCGGCACCTGCAAGATAACAGTGTCCTTGGGCCTAGCTGTGGTAGGATAACAAACAGTGAAAGAGGCATGAGAAAAGAGACATGTAACCCCCCTAAGGAATGAGGAAGAGTTGATGGTATAGTTTAACCAATAGATTGCTTAGCTTACAGAATATTCATAAGCTTATTACTTGCTGTATAAGTGTCTGATGCTCTCTTCAATAAACGGAATTTGCTTATCACTCATATTGAGTGTCTGAGTCTCCCCTCACTGACAAATGGCTTGGCCCCAACAAAGGCCCACATTTTTTCTCTGTGACAACAACCTTTTCCACAAAGAAAATTTTCCCGATATGCAAACAAAACCTCTCCTGGCCCAGCCTGAGGCCGTTCCCTCTCCTCCTGTCCCTGTTCCCTCGGGACTCGTGCAGAGCCACAAGGGCCCCCCTGAGCCTCCTTCTCTCCAGGCTCCCTCAGCTGCTCCTGGGCCTCTGGGGTTTGCATTTCTAATTCCCAGTTCTGCTCTTTCTGTGTATCTGGAACAGATTCCAACAACAAAAACTTTCAGGAATGGTTTGAAACTGCAGCTATCGCTCTGGAAGCACAATCCCCTTCCACGGCAGGATTTTTGGCTGTGCCCCCATGAACAACAGGGCCACATCCAGGACACCTTCCCAGGCAGGCTCCTGCTTCCAGCCCCTCTCCATCCCTCATGTGGAGGCTCTGGAAAGGCTCACAGAGCCAGCAAGGAGTGTCCTTCCCAATGGGAATCATCCATGTCACATTTCCTGGAGCTGGAGACAAACTCAGCCCTGTGCTGGGATATCCAGCATCCCAAACCCCAGCAGCCTGCCTTTACTGCTGGCTGTGGCAGGAGGAACTCCAGAACAGCCAGCCCATCCCATCCCACCTCTGGGCCAGGAGCAGGGATCCTGTCATGGTGGGAGATGCTGCTCCAATTAGGATTGGTGCTCAAACCAGCGTGGCTCATTTGGAGCTGGATCAGAGCTCACTCTGAGGCACCACATGGTAAAAAATAAAGGTTCTGGCAGGCACATTGATCCCATCCACACAATGCTCCTCACTAATTCTGCCATTAAAAAATAATCCCAGCCCCGATGCCATTAGCAGCCCCAGAAGATCATTTCTCAACACAAGCCATCAGGCACGGTTTGCTGTGATTTCAGAGGAGCCACCGTGCCTGGCTGGTTTGGTTCAATTCTCCTGCTCCTCAGATGCCTTATTCATCCTTTCTGTGAGTCAACCGAAGTCCTAGCAAACCAACAAATGCACTTCTCAAACTGCCAAAGTGACCCACTGTGTTTCATGTATTTCACTAAGAGTTTAAAACCAGCTCCAAAAAAATCCCACTACTGCAGAAAACCTAAAAAATCCCCAAGGAATTTTTATTCCACAGTGTCCACTATCCCAGGCTGCCCCAAGCTCCATCCAACCTGGCCTTGGACACTTCCAGGGACGGGGCAGCCACAGCTTCTTTGGGCAGCTGAACTAATTCATCCTATGAATTAACATTAACTTGGATTCCTGCTGAGTTTTGGTGGAAGTTCTACCAAATCCCACCACTACCAATACAATAAGCCAAAATAAACCAGAAAGAATCAAGGTCTCCATTTCATCACTGTAAAACATCTCAAGGTTCTCTTGGATCAGGCTCTGAAGTTTTAGCTGGCTCCAGGGGAAGGACTGAGGGAATTTTAAGACCTCCTCGGAGCCAAGGGGAAAATCTGACCCAGAATAACCAGTCTTACAAAACCAGGATTTCTAATTCTGAAAATTCCCATTCTGACATCAAGTCTGTTCAAACCAAAGCGAGTGGAGCTTAAAGAACTTTCAGCTGAGCTGTGCTCTGTCACCAGGAGCATTAATGCTGAATGATGACTTCACTTGCTGTGGAACATAAAAAGAATCTAAAAAATGCCAAAATACTGGTGAAGGTGCTCAGATGTTTACAGCCTGCACAAAGTTCCCTGGCTGAAGAGTTTGTGAGAAGACTGGAGCAGTTGTGATCCTGAGGAGATGTGAAAGCTGCCAGAAGGTCACAGAATCCTTTAGGTTGGAAAAGATCTCTGAGATCATCAAATCCAATAACCTGCTCCAACCTGAGCTCCTCAGGGCTGTGCTTTAGAACAGTGAGCTCAGGCTCAGGCAGCAGCACCCATTTAAAAGGGATTTGTGCAGCAGCAGAGCACGTGATTGCCTTAAACTGAGCTCCTTGGGGATGGAGAGGGCCTTTGCTGGTGGCAATGGCACCTCTGGTGCTCTGCAATACCCACACCTCAGCCAAAGGTGTGTGTAAGAGGAATAATGACGGATGGAAGAGGTTAAAGAAACACAATTCCCTAAAAGGCACCCAAAGAACCAGATCTCCACCAAGAGCCAGGGCAAAGAGAGACTGGGAAAACTTCTCTTGACACAGAGGATCTTTGCTCATTTTCACGTAATTGCACCCCTCAGGGCCCAAACGGCACTTCAGGGAGAAATTCAGCTCAGCCACCAAGTCATTGCCACCAGAAGGACAGAAGCCCTCACTGAGTGAGCCCAGGCAGGTGGAGACGGCAGCAAGGAGGACCTGGCTCAGCCCAAGCCCAACAGAAGTTACAGGGACAGGCTGGAAGCAGCTGGATGGCTTCACACAGGTTTTGGACACACCAGCACCCAGAACTCACCTGAGGAGCTGGACATGACCTCCTGCTCTTCAGAGAGTGGTGTCTCCTTTTCTCCTGGTGCAACTCCCTAACCAGCACTGCCACCTCATAAACTTTAAAAATGAAGCCAACTCCTGTTTTCTGACAGCACACCATTTGCAGCCTTTTATAAAGGACCCAAGTGGTGATACAGTTATTAAAGAGATTTCAGTCTCTTGGCTTGGAGCTGCTTTTCTCAGGGAGGAAACAACCCCACTTTTCCAAGGCTTATGGAATATTTTTGGAATATTGTTCAGGAATATTGTTCAGAGTTGGGCTCCAGCTCCAGCTCAGCTGGGGAGGGATGTGGGAGATGCAAGGAGTGTTCCACGCCAGAAATGTGATGTTGTGCCACTGAAATCCAGTCTCCTGCTCACACCTGCATCCCCTGCATCCCAGTATTTTACTGTGGCCTTCTGGTTGAATAAAAATGTTTGGATGGCATCCAGGTGCTCTCCTGCTTACCCCTCATTTTCCCTAATTGTTAAAACGCTCTTTTTGCCCATCAAAACATGTTCACACTGAAGATTTGGTTGTCCCTGTCCCAGCTCATGAGAGGAACAGCTCCCAGCCCTGCCCTGTGAGACACCCAAATCTTGGATAAACTCAATATTTAGAGCAGAAAAGCAGCAGAGAGCGGGACCAGGCCAGTTCATGTGTGAGAGCTCCGAGCTGCAACTTGTGCTGGGGAGGATGTTGGGCATTGTGCTTCATTAGGAAACAAAATATAAGCTTTCCACTCCATTAGGAATGACTTTAGGAGTGAAAGCACATAAGACGACGACTCACCTCATCAACAATGCACTGCAATAACTGGAGAGGCTGCAATGGCAAGGAGAGAGGGGGAAAAAAAAGTATTAGACTATATGCAATATCTTTACAGTGGAGTGGAAAGAAAAAATCATTAATGCAATAAAATATAGCAAGATTAATCAACGGCAGCAAACTCTTATCAAAACATTGATGCTCAGGATGTTCTATTATTTCTAATGGTACCTAATCTAATACAGGCAGTTAAAGGTTTGCATTTTCTTCAAAATGCAATTTGCTAAGTTTAAAACAAGGCATTCAAGCATGCAGAGGGAGCAGCCATCAGGAAAAAGAAAAGTGAATTTTTTTCTGAACTCATAAAGCTTACCATTAAAGATCCCTGGTTTTTCTGAATCTGAAAAAAGACAATATGTAATTAGCATGTCATAATCAAAATGACTCACTTGGACACATTATGATCACTGAGAGAAAATTATTGCATCGCTGGTGGCAATTTGTGGGCATGTGTTAACACAATTTACATAATGAAAATACACAAATGTTAATAGCTCGCTTCTCATTTATAGGCGAAAGTCAGCAGAATGTTAATTTCACACAACACTTTTTAGTACCCTCCAGGTTGTATTAGAATAGGAAGAAAAACCATAATCCATTTCAAAAGGCTGTTTACGATTCAGATATAAATAATGTTTTATATTGCTAGATTGTGAACACTGGGCTTAATGTTGCAATCATTGCTAATGTTATGAAGCTCACTCTTTTTAAATTAAAAACCGATTTATTTAAAATTGAAATTAAATCATAGTCAGAAATTAGAATTTTGGATTACTGCCAGGCTCTGCTCACAATCCCTTTTTTGTGAAGAAAACTTTAATTATGTGGTTGAAGTATCTACTGCTGCTCAGGAAAGCCTCTAACACTCCACTTTTCCCCAAGTTTTTTATCCAGTTTTCCTTGGACTCTGAGCAGAGCACCACCATCTACGAGATGGGGAAGTTTGGTGAACTTTGTGTTGTTTTAAGCTGAAAAGGAAGATTTCTCTCCAAGCCCTTCTGAATTTCTGGACAACCTGGGGGAGAGTTTGCAGTAACAGATCCTCCCACTGCTGCAAGAGCTGCAAAATCTCCCGACCCACATTCCCCTCGATGGGAAAGAGGAAACAAAGGCAGGATCCCAACACAAAGAATGAAACACAAAGCACAGAGCAGGCATTTTGTGTAAACGCTGAATTTTGGGGGGCTGCTCTCCCAACACTTCCCAACGCACCCAAAGCACAGAGCAGGCACTTTGTGTAAAACACTGAATTTTGGGGGGCTGCTCCCCCAGCACTTCCCAACGCACCCAAAGCACAGAGCAGGCACTTTGTGTAAAACACTGAATTTTGGGGGGCTGCTCCCCCAACACTTCCCAACACACCCAAAGCACAGAGCAGGCACTTTGTGTAAAACACTGAATTTTGGGGGGCTGCTCCCCCAACACTTCCCAACGCACAGAGCAGGCACTTTGTGTAAAACATTGAATTTTGGGGGGCTGCTCCCCCAGCACTTCCCAACGCACAGAGCAGGCACTTTGTGTAAAACACTGAATTTTGGGGGGCTGCTCCCCCAACACTTCCCAAAGCACAGAGCAGGCACTTTGTGTAAAACACTGAATTTTGGGGGGCTGCTCTCCCAACACTTCCCAACACACCCAAAGCACAGAGCAGGCACTTTGTGCAAAACACTGAATTTTGGGGTGCTGCTCCCCCAACACTTCCCAACGCACCCCATTTCTCATAGCTGGGGTAATCAATCACCTGTTTTTCCCCAACACACACAAAGTCGTTGGCAACCCAACGCAATCCTGATGCAAACAGAACAGGATGCTCAGTGAAAATGTTCTTTTCTAACCCCCTTCCATTCCATCCTCTCCCTCCCTGCTGCCAGGATGATGATTGTTTGGGCTCCCAGCAGCTTTGGGAGCTCTTTCCCCTTTCAGGATTCCCCAGGAACACTTTTCCAGAATAAATGGGACAGAGAGGAGGGTGAAGACCAGCACCAAGGAAATAGCTGCTGTTACCTCAACTCTCTTATTACTGTATCAGCAGCACACAAACATGAAGTTCCCAGGTATAATTGTTCTTCCAAGGAGAAAATACAATAATAAATAGACAGAAGCAGCTCATTATATTTTTTAATCGTCAATCTCCATCTACTACAATTCAACAGAATAAATCTGCTGGTTTTGCTAATAAGCGAAATATTCCGTGGCTATAAAACCCCCTTTTTTTTTTCCCCCCTACTTCACTTCCAGATGTTAAATGACAAAATAGACCGAGCTTATTCAATAGGGATGATTTGGAGCTTCTTTACATTAGAGCACAGGAACAGTTTTTAGCCAAACAGATCATCAGTCACATTTCCTTCCTGGAAAAATAGCTCTTGTCACGGAAAGGAATCGAGGTGGGGTCACACGGAGCGGCCCCAACACGGGGATGATTACATCCAATTTCAGAGCAAGATTTAAAATATCATTTCTAATAAAAGCACTCGGCCCTCCTAATGAAAAATCAAGCAACACAAATCCAAGTGTTAGGGAATTCTCCCCGTGACACCGGCGGAGCCCGGCCCAGCTCCCACACACGTCGTTACCAGCCTTTATTACACAATTCTGATGGCAACAAATTATTTGGAGATCATCTTCATAAATTTTGCATTGAGGTGGCTGTGCCACTACCTGGAATTGATTCAAAACGCTTAAGACACTCAATTACTTTTTAACACTGTTACCCGCTGTAACGACATCGCCGCCGCTTCCCTCGCATCTGATGATGCAACATCATTGTAATTGATTCATTTTCTCAATTAAATAAAGCTCCTGCGCTCTCCTCTCTGCAATGCCACCGAGACTCCCCGGCTAGATGGATTACCTCTTCTCCCTGCCTTGGATAAATGGCTGGCGAGGCCGCGCTCTGCTCCTCCCTTCCCTCCGCAAGGCTGCAGCCGTATTTTTCAACTCGGGAGCGGGGCTGAACTTTGCTGTGTTTATATTAGGCAGATTTTTCACTGCTAGAACCACGTTGTTTACCTTTTTCCCATCACAGGGCAGCTTCAAGCACTGCTCAAACCACGTTGTTTACCTTTTTCCCAGCTCCCATCACGGGGCAGCTTCAGCCACCATAAACCAAAGCCGAGCGCCGACAACTTTACGGCCGAGGCTTCTCCTCATGCCCACAGTTCAGGGAAAAGGGGAGCAGCAGCTTTCCTGAGTGCTAACAGCTGCTTTGAAAGGGCTCCTCAGAAAATGCTGTCCCGTTGTTGTCCCCTCCCCTAAGCCCCAGGATTTCATGCAATACTGGAGGATGAGGGGTTTTGGAGGCACGTTCACCTACAGGGATCCCAGCACAGCGGCTGCAGCTCAAAGTTGGAAAATTGGGGGTGTTCCTAACCCTCATGATGTCTAAAAAAACTCGGGGATTGAGGAGATTGTTGTGTTTTTTCATGTTCTCCATGAAGAATTTTAAATAGGGAAATGGTAGCAGTGATGCAAAAAGCCCAGAGTGAAAGGAAGGCAGAAAAAAAAAGCGGGACAGGTTTTGAGAGCATCAAGGAACGATTTGGTGTCCTTGTGAGAACATCCGGTGTCCAACTCTGGGATCAGCCAGCTCCAGAAGGACCTGGAGCTGCTGCAGCAATCCCAGAGGAGGCCATGGAGCTGCTCCAAGGGTGGAGCTCCACTGGAGCCAGGCTGGGAGAGCTGGGAATGTTCCCCTGGAGAAGGGAAGGATTCAGGGAGAGCTCAGGGCCTGAAGGGGCTCCAGGAGAGCTGGAGAGGGGACAAGGATGGAGGGACAGCACACAGGGAATGGCTCCCACTGCCACAGGGCAGGGATGGATATTGGGATATTGGGAATTAGGAATTCCTGGCTGGGATGGAATTCCCAGAGCAGCTGGGGCTGCCCCTGGAATGTTCCAGGTGAGGCTGGACAGGGCTGGAGCACCCAGGGATGGTGGAAGGGGTCCCTGCCATGGCAGGGGAGGAACCAGCTGAACTTTAAGATCCTTTCCCAACTAAAGCATTCCAAGATTCCACGATCATTCCCCCTCAGAAAAGTCACTTTCAGCCTCTCAGCACCAAGACTCCCCCTCAGCATCTCCGAGCCCTGCCCTGCTCATCACCAGCACCTCCTGCCCACAAGCTCCTCCAACCTTTCCAAAAGCCACTGAAACAGTCTGAACTTGCAGAAACAGCTTCCCTATTTGGTATCTTTGAACCGGCCTTGTATTTTCAGTGGATGTACCTACTGCATGTGACAGCTCATGATTTGCAGGAACAGGGAAATGATCAATAGATCTGTCCCATTACCAGAGTACTCCTCAGGCCACAGAACACCAGTGGAACCTGGACAATCCACTCCAGAAAGCACCATCTCCAAAAAGCACTTCTTATTTCCCCCCCAAGGTTGGTTAAAAATGCCAAAGTTTGTCTCCTGCTTCATCTCCTTTTTAATGAATGCCTCTGGTTATGGAAGGCAACTTCTGACAGACCATCAGGTTATTTTTCTGTCTCCATGGAGATCCTGGGCCGGGAGGGGGCTGAGGAGACCTCTCCCATCCCTCTCCCATTGCAGGCACCAGCACAATCACGGAAACTCAAATGAATCCACCCCGGGTAACTTGGAGGAGGCGCCAGCTACAGCTTTAATTTTCGCTTTTACTCCCTGGAATTAGGACTTGCCCTGGAGCTCTTGTTTGAGAGATTTGCAGGTGACCCAGGGTTAGATCTTCCCATAGCAGTTAGCAAATTTTCTCTTTACATATATACTGCTTTTCAAGCTCCTTTTAGTGGCTTTTTTAATAGAAAAACCCATCCACCAACAAATCATACAGTTATGATTTTTAAGGGAGGCTTCACGCGACAACATTTATTTTCCTGTGGATTTTAAAAGCAGACAGAAGTTATTTTTCAACTGCACAAATGAGCAAAAGAGCAAAAACTAACATTGTGTCCTACTGACAAAAGCTTTATCTCTGCCCTGATATAAAAGGTAAAGGAATATCTAAATATTCTGGTTTCCACAGGGACTTCACCACCATTCCACAATTCCTGTGGAATTAAAGGATGATCTTCAGATATATTTTACAATTTCTTGCAAAATTGCAATTGCTGATACTTCTGCAAGAAGTCAAAGCACCAAACCAGTGAGAATGACCTCCCTAATTTGTTCCTGATATCCTAAACACCCTTCCCCATCTCCATCTGGGGATTTTGCAAATGGCAAACTTCAATCACTGTCACAAAACATTAAAAAAAAAAAAAAAAAAGAAGAAAATTATTTCACAATAAAAAAGACAATTCACAACAACCTTAATATTAAATATATTCTTACAATTATATTATGCTGCTTTTCCCCGAGGTCTCCAAACAAATTTATATAAAGAGATTATTTCATCCACCATTGAACTGCAGCCACTTCTCAGAGAAATCTCTTTCCCAGAGTTTAGAAACACAATTCAACAAAGTGGGCATGGAAAGCTCCACACTGTTGGAGGGATTGTGGTCACAACAACTCCTCCCAGCAATAATTTCTACACCAGAGCAGGACCAGAACACCCTGACAACAAATACCTTGGTCAGCACGAGCAGGGACAAGGAAAAACCCCAAATTTAGCAAATTGCTGTTGAAAATTTTGGAATTACTGAAGTTGGAAAAGGTCTTCAAGATGACAGAGTCCAACCATCACCCCAAACGTGTCTGCAGGCCTTGTTCCCAGCACCACAAAAAGTGGGTGAGGAGAACAAAGAATGGTCAAACACAAAGAATGGTCAAACAGGCACCAGGCAAAGAAATGGGTTTTGTTCCACACAGATCTTGCTCGGTGCCACCCAAGTAACAACAGAGAGGAACAGCAGGAGAACTTCTTGGACACCATGGGAGAGGGGAAATGAGCACAACTGAGTGAGGAGAAAATCACGGAATTCTCTGAGGGATCCAACAAAGTCCAAACCTCCAAAAATCCACAAACACCGTGGTGGGATGTGCAGGAAGGACAGGCTGAACCACCCCAGGTGATCCCTTCTGCTTCGCTGTGCTGGAGCTCTTCAGAGGAGAACCCCACCAGTCAGAAACCCAGGGAGACCCAAAGAACCTGGAAACCGAGCAAGGACACCACAGCCACCACCCCATCCAGCTCTGTGCCCATTCCACTCACAGCTGCCCTCAAATCCTGCAGCGTGAAAACCTCTCCAGGAACAAAGCAGAGGAACCATCTGAGGAGCTGAGAGCCTCCAGCAGCAGCAGGGTTGAAGAGCAGCAGATGAGTTTGCACCAGGATTGTCCCTGCTGCTCCTGAGGACACCCCTGCAGGTCCCTTCTGGCTTGGAAATGAACAGGTAAAAATGGAGATTGCTGCAGTCTCTCACTCTTTGAACCACCTAAAAAAATTCAGATCTTCCTCTGAGGAACGAGCTGCAAAATCAGCTGTGATCACTGCAGATGTCACAATTCCAGGGACAGCTGAAGGGGAGCAACCCAGAGCAATAAAAATTTGGGTTCATCAGGGGAGTTTTCTACCCAAGCTGAGGCACCACCATCCTCTCCTGTGTCACTGGGTTGTGCTGCACTCTCAGGAATGAACCCCAAATTTCCATGGGATTGGCAGAAGAATGGATGCTCTGGAGATGAGGGAACACCCACCTAGACCTCAAAATTATTCATTCCTCATCTGGGGCTGGGGCTCCTCACTGTGCTGAGCAACCACCACCCACAGAGGAGGAGATGACGGCCCCGCTCCTGTGGGAACACATTGCTGGGCCTCTGGCACAGCCCAAACCCTGGGGTTGCTGTGTCCGTCCCCATGAGGCCTCCCCAGCCCTGAGGAGCAGCAAAATTGCTGAGGACTGAGAAGAACAGCTCCACTCTGAGCTCCCACAGCTGCAGCCCTGCCCAGGGAACGGGCAAAGAGCACTGGGGCTGTCCCTGGTCACCTCCTGGGAGGGACCAGGCCAGCAGGGCCTTGCTGAGTGAGTGCTGCCCCTGCAGCCCTGAGGTGTCCTAGGCCCGGCTGGAGCACCCTGGTGCAGTGAAGATGTCCCTGCCCATGGCAGGGGATGGAATGAGAGGTCCCTTCCAACCCAGACCAGTCTGCAATGATGATAAAATCCCAGTAAATCCAGTATTTCTCCTGATGAGCCACCCCAAGCACACAAATCCCCCTGCAGCCTTCCTGCCTCAGGGAAGCTCCAATCCCAGGCTCAAGGTCCCATCCAGGCAATCACTTCATGGGCATCATGGCAGGAATGGGATTTGGGACAGGAGTTCCCTTCCAAGCCCTCCAGGACATCTCTCATTCCACCAGCTCATGCAGGAGACCCTTCCAGATCTGCAAAAAAACCTCTGCAGGAATTTCAGCATTTCTTGGAAAGCTGGAATGGTCTGGGTGGGAAGGGACCTTAAGGCCCACCGTGTTCCACACAAGACAGAAGAAATCCTGGAACAAATCTGCTCCCTCAGACTGCCTGGAATTCGTAGGATTAGAATTTAAAAATACACATCAGCATTTCAATATCTCAAGCCCATAATCCACTGTTCAAACATACTAAGATAATAATAAAACTTCCTATAAAATCATTACATTAAATTATTATAAAATTTTACTGGTTACCTCCATTTCCGCACTTGACTATATTATTTAAACATTAAATTTACTTCAAAATATATCAGGAAGATTAAGATAAATAAATAAAATCTTTCTCCTTATATTTCAGATTCCTAACAGATCCTTTTAAAAATTTTCTAAAATCTCTCCATTTTCCAAACATGAAAGCACCTCTGGAAAAATAAACTAAATTCAAATTT